>NW_027635549.1:0-42398 GCF_903797595.1 Erithacus rubecula | reverse complement strand
CTACAAACACATGTTATGGCATTGTCTTCTCCTGAATAGTCAAATTAATACTTTATGTGTCGTGTTTTTTTAAATATAGTTGTTTTTAAAATAACATAGGCTAATAATATGTCTTTGTAATAAATAAACTACCTACTTAATTAAATAAAACCCAATGAAAACACCTACTGCTAATAACCAGTTATCAGCAACAACAGTCTATAAAACTAAAAATCGCAGACCAATTTAAAACTAATAAAAAAAAATTAAAACTACAATAAAAAAAAACGTTCTAAATACAAACTCAATAATAGCCAGATAAACACTTCCTAAATAGAAAAAATAATTTATAAAAGAGTTTATAAATATATAATAAGTTTATAAATATACGACAAGCTAAAACATTTTAAAAATATCTCCAAAAATCAAGTGAACTCTTAGCTAAAAACCAAAAACCCAACCATTATAGCTTTTTCTTTTTCTTTGTCTCTTATTATCTTTTATTAAGCCTTTTTAAATCTATGAAAAAGAAATCTCATTTTTCATGCCACTCACTGAGTAGTCACTACTGAGTAAATTGTTCAGTGCCGGCTCTGGCAGCTGCCCAGTCCCAGCCTCAGCTCTTCCTTGTTTCTTTTTCTCTCTTTGCTATTTCTCTACCTCACATTTCTTGTTCCATTAAATCCATGTTCAATCAAATCCATATGTTGGTTCTCCTGTGGTCTCATTTGCACCTTCACTGGGCTGAAGGTGTCTCACCCTGCTGGGCCCCTTCTCACCACCATAGTTCTGGGATTCTGTCAGGGCTGCTCTCTCCTTTTCTTCTTCCCTCTGCTTTGAGCTGGGAATGGGCTGGAAAATGTCTAGCATGTTATAAATACATCTTACAATATTGGCTTTTTGCAAATACGAAAATGGATGCTGTGTGTATAGTGTTAAAGTAACTCTGCTATACAGATACAGTTTTTATTTATGCTATTAACTAAACTTAGACACTGTAGTGAAATAGCTGATATAGTCATGCTTGTGGGAATTGAACTGCCTGGTTGGTTGGGATAACATCCAATGTATGTGTGATGAAGACCACTGCTAGAATCAGCACCAAGTAAGGACCAAAGCCCAGGCTGGAGGTGATAATAAGAATGAACTGAAACCACAGCCAAGAAATGTGCACACTCTAAAAGGGCAAACTGAGAAGGAGCTGCTCTAAACAGTTCTTGGAACATGTAAACTACTGTGCTTGAAACTCGGAGGGGTTGACCAAGTATCCCAAGGCATATAATATAATATAATATAATATAATATAATATAATATAATATAATATAATATAATATAATATAATATAATATAATATAATATAATATAATATAATATAATATAATATAATATAATATAATATAATATAATATAATATAATATAATATAATATAATATAATATAATATAAATAATATGTAGAAACAACGGTTATACCAAGGCCACAGTATTGAGATGTTTAAAATGATAATATCAGTAATTGGTGAATAACCAGAAGCACGCCTCATAGAAAACTGGTAACTGCACTACAGTTGAGAACCAATGTCTGCCCCCCAAGAGAGATCCTGGCCAGGGGTACTTGTGAAAACCTGTAAATATTGTGGTGCTGATAATGAACCATCAGCCTCTATTATAGGGAACTGTCCAATTACTCAAAGCACCAGGAATAAAGGCACAAAGAGACACATCTGTGAGCTGCGAGGCTAAAAAGAAGAATTGGACTGTGTTTCAAGAGGTGATGACAATGAGTTTTACGAGACAAATTTGATCTTTGTTGAAGGAGGAAAGGCATTCATGGTGAACATGACAGTCAGGTACAAGCACTCCAACTCATCCTTGAAAGTTGCTGCCAGGAAGGTCAGGAAATATCAGTGCCTTCACAAACTAACTCAAGATCTTACAAATGCATCAGACGCTGAATTTTTGGGATTTCCTACAGGAGCATAAGAAAAGTGGTGTGAGAAGAACTCTTCTACTGTTGGCCGTAGGTCTCTCTAAGATGACGCAAGAGAAGACAGCCTGGGCCCAGAGCATCCAGAGCACTGCTCTCCTCCATTGGTATGGTACATACTTTTGTGGACAAAGATCAATGGATTGTTTCTGTTCATGAAAACAAAAAATAAGGCTGAATGGCATTGCTGGACAGTGGGTAGGACATGTGGGAACAATTAAATTCTTTCAGTCATACTAATTTGGCCACTGCCCGTATTTGGGATAAATTCACCAATTTGGCCCAGGTGGATGGGCCACCTATACTCAACCTGGAAAAGAAACCTATTATCATATATGTTTAGTAAGAAGCCATGAATGATCACGATTGGTTCCATCTTGCTGACTGTTCTCCAGAATAAGATCAGCAAAGTTAACTGAGGCATGCTCCCTCGAGCCAAGGCAAAGAGGATTTCTAAGAGCGGCAGGATGTGCTGAAAATTTGATAGTCCTGCAAACAAAAATTCGATCTGCCAGAAGAGAACACAGGTCACTGGGTGTCGTATTCATAGACATTGCTAAGGTTTTTGACCAGCAGCATATTCTACATGGTCTGCAGCAAAGGGAAGTGGATTCCCATGTGTCTTGGTTTGAAGGACAGGTGTCTGCCAATAAAGGCAGAAGCTTTTCTTTGGAATGGAGAATGTAAACTCCCTTCTTCCAAATTATTACTATATTTTTAAAATTAAGGGGCTCTCAGGCAAAGATATGGGAAGTAGGAATAACAATTCTTTAACAGGAAAATTAAAATAGGGTTGGAATAGAATACAGACAGAGTCAGAATACAGCTTGACACCCTCTCAGTCAGGCTGTTGGTAGCAGTCCCATTAAATGGTGGCTACAGTTTTCCCGCAGTGTCAGATGTGGTTTAGCTGAAGTAATGGACCAGTAGAAAGATGCAGTTTTCTTCTGAAGGTCCAGGGATGATGTGGAAAAGGCCTGGTTTTCTTCTGGAATCCAGTGGAAGGATGGTATTTTGGTGTTCAATATCTCAGTTTTTTTATTTAGTTAGGAAATGCTTGGCTCCTCCCCCTGGCTGGAGCATCTCCCAATATGATGATGTAATTTTATCAGTCATACAGTGGGACTTAATGGCTCAGTAGCAGATAATATCTTCCAGGAGAGAGGATGGGTTGTAGAAAAGATAAAGATGATTGCCCTGCCTAGTCTAAAAGATGGCCCATTAGCAGATAGTATGTGCCACAGAGATAAGGAATCGCTGCCTCACCTAGCTTCAACAGATGGTGAAAGAATACACAATTCTGGCCACATCAACCCAACACACCAGCTTGGTGAGTAATATGTATGAGAACATACATCATCATATGAAAGCCTCTTCAGAAAACTGACATACCAAAAAAATATACACCATCCCTAGACTAAGATACTTGGCAGACCAAATGGATGCAAAAGCAGGGCTCCTTGAATCCCTGACCTCCAGATTTGATCAGCTGTCAAGGAATGGCAATGCTTAACACCGTGCACATGTGATGTCATCCTGCACTCCAGCATGAAGGATGGAGTCTGGGTATCCCAACATTGATGGGACTCAATCCAAGTGTCCAGGCCCGAAGATTACATAGACTTGCCCAATATTCAAATGATGCATTAATATTATGTGGGGCTTTTTTGTTATAGTTGGGATTAAATGTGTGAGGCGGTATTTTTTGTTTGGATTTAGATGTTTATTAATTTTAATTTATATTTTAATTGTTTTTATTAATTTATTTTTTACAGACTGTGAGTTTTACAGTACTTTAAGTTAACAAATTAAAAATGGAGACTTATTTTTTACAGGGCTTTTCAAGGGTAAATTTTTAAATTAAGAAATGCTGCTTAAATTATTTTTGCTTTTAACTTAATAACTACCTATTTGTGTCTTGTAATGCATATATTTTATTTAATTATAAAATACTACTTAGACATATGAATTAGAAGGCAAAAAGAAGGAAAAATTTTTGTTCTAAAAGTCCTATTTTTATTTATATATATATTGCTGTATTCTAAAACTTTTAAAGTCTGAGTTTTTTACTATGTGCTATTACACATTTTTAGTTAAACTACAGACTTATAATCTCAGTTTTATTATTTAAGTTTGGAAGTCTTTTCCATGACCTGAGGTTAAATGCAGTGTTCTCTTGGGGTCAGTGCTTGTCAGCACAGAAAGTCTAAAATTCTCAGTGACCAGGGTTCCAACACCTTAAGATTGTTCATGAAAGAAGAATGCTGCGATCAAGTATGTAGGAAATTATAGATGAGAGCTGGAGGAGATTGAGAAAAGATCCTGTCAATATGGGAGGCTAAACCTAAGACAGAACTGCTGGATAGTGCAGGTAATGCACAACACCAGAATTGGATGTAGCTACTACAAAAACTCAATATCCACAACTGTGTAACTGGAGGAAACAGGAGTTTTGGTCCTCCCAAATTTCCCCTGCCCCAGTAATGCAGCTACACATGGGGAGGGGGACTGGCTCAGGCACCTCATGACAGAGCAGAAATCCACCTGCAGCCCACGGAGGCCCAGAATGGAGGAGGGATTTACCTCCATCCTGTGCTGGATCCTGCTCTGCAGTAGATCCATTCCCAAAGGAGGCCATGACCCAATAGGAATCCTGTGATGGAGTAGGAACCTGCAGGACCTGTAGAACCCTGGGGAGAGGAGCTCACCTGCAGCAGGTTCCTGGATTGCTTAATGATCACATGGGGTCCCATAGTGGTATCCTTGGTTCTGTTGGGCCTCATGGCATCAGAATGGCCCCTTGGTTCCGTTGGGCCCCATGGTGTCAAAATCACCCCTTGGTTCTATGAGGTGCCATGGTGTCACAATGCCCCATTGGTTCCATAAGGCACCAAGGTGTCACAATGCACCCGTGGTCCCATTAGGCCCCATGGTGTCACAATGGCCCCTTGGTTCCCAGAGGCCCCATGGTATCACAATTGCCCCTTGATTCTTTCAGACTCCATAGTTTCTAAATGGCCCCTTAGTTCTGATTGGCCTCGAGGTTTCACAATGGACCATTGGTTTTGTAAGGCCACAAGGTCTCACAACAGCCCTTGGTTTCATTCGGCTCCATGGTGTCTTAATCACCTCTTGGATTTCTGAGGCTCAATGGTGCCAAAAAACCCCCTTAGTTTTGTTTGGCCTCATGATGTCCAAATTTCCCCTTGATTCTGTTAGAACCCATGGTGTCACAATGACCCCATTGTTATGTGAGGCCCCATGGTCTCACAATGGTCCCTTAATTCCGGTGGACACCATGGTTTTACAAAGGACCCTTGGTTCTGTGAGGCCTCATGCTGTCAAAAGGGTGCATTGAATCAATGCGACCAAATGGTGTCACAATGGCTACTTGGGGTTACAAGGCCCTGTGGTGATGCAATGGACCCTTGGTTCCATGAGACCCCTCCCGATGGTACCACAATGGCCTTTTGTTAGCATGAGGCCCCATGGTGTTGCAATTGCCCCTCTGTTCAATGAGGCTTCATGGTGTTCACAATCACCCCTTGGTTCTTTTAGGCCCCATGGTGTGACAATGGACCCTTGGTTCTTTTAGGCCCCATAGTGTCACAAAAGCTCCTTGGTTTTCTTAAGCTCCAAGATCTCACAATGACCCCGTGGTTCCGGTGGACATCCTGGTTTTACAATGGACCCTTGGTTCTGTGAGGCCCCATGGTGTCAAATTGAGCATTGCGTCTATGCAACCAAATGGTGTCACAATGGCCCCTTGGTTCCCTTTGGCCCCGAGGTTTCACAATGGACCATTGGTTCTGTAAGGCCACAAGGTCTCACAATGGCCCTTGGTTTCATTAGGCTCCATGGTGTCTTAATTAGCCCTTGGATTCCATGGTGCCAAAAATATCCTTTGGGTTTTTTTGGCCCCATGGTGTCACAATTTCCTCTTTGTTCTGTTAGGACCCATGGTGTCAAAATGGCCTCTTGGATCTGTGTGGTCCCATGGTGTTCAAGAGGACCTCTTGGTGCCATGAGGTCCCTTGGTGTCACAATGGCATTTTGGGTCTGTTACACTCCATGTTATCACTATGGCTGCTTTGTACAGATAGGGCACGTGATCAAACAATGCCCCCTTTGTTCTGTGAGGGCCCATGGTGTCAAAATGGTCCTGTTGTTCTGTGAGGCCCTATAGTGTCAAAATGGCTCCTGGGTTCCCTTAAAACCCATGGAATCATAATGGCCCCTTGGTTCTATTCGATCCATGGTGTTAGAATGGTCTCTTGGTTTTATGAAGCCCCATGGTGTCACAATGGCCACTTGGTGCCTTGAGGCCTCATGTTGTCACAGTGTTGCCTTGGTTCTTTGAAGGCCCTTGGTGTCACAATGGCTCTTAAGTTCCATGAGTTCCATGGTGTCACAATGGCCCCTTGGTTCTTTGAAGGCCCTTGGTGTGACAATGGTCCTTTAGTTCTGTGACGCCCCATGATGTCAGAATGGCCCTTGGTTTCATTAGGCTACATGGTATCGCATTGACTCCCTGGTTCTCATAGGCCCCATGGTGTCAGGATAGCCCCTTGATTCTGTTAGACCTCAAGGTGGCACAATGATCCCTTGCTTCTATTAGGCTCCACGGTATCTCCGTAGTTACTTGAGGCCCCATGAAGCCTCAACGACCCCTATTTTCTGTTAGGCCTCATTGTGTCACAATGGCCCTTTGGTTCTCTTAGGCCCCATGGTGTCACAGTTGCGACTTGGTTCTGTTAGGCCACATGGTGTCACAATGACACTTTGGTTCTTTGAGGACTCATGGTGTCAACATTGGCCCATTGTTTCCATTATGGTACCCATAGTACCATAATGGCCCCTTCATTCTAGGAGGCCTCATGATGTCACAATAGCCCCTTGGTTTTGTGAGGTCCCACGGTGTCACAACAGACCATTGGTTTCAGGCAGAAGAGTCCTTGCAGGGATAAAGGTGCTCCTGCCCTGCTGCAGCCTCAGCCAGCGCTGTCCAGAGTGAGAGGAAGATGAAGGTGGCTGTGCTCAGCATGGCCCTGCTCTTCTCCATCCTGCTGTGCCCCCTGGCACAGGCTAAGGTGAGGCACCAGCCAAACGCTGTCCCTGCACCCTGCCCTTTGCTGCCACCCATCCCATCCTTTTGGTCCCTTCAGGAATTCCATCCCTGCTCCATCCTCTGTGTCCTCTCCGGGCTCCTCAAACGCCTTCCCCTTACCATTCCGGAGGCCTCTCCTTCCATGTCCCCCCTCAATCCTTTGCTTTTCTTCATGGCCACTGCACCGGGGCCCCCTTCAGCAATTCCCTGACTCATTCCCCCTTCCCAAATCCTCTCTGGGTCCTGACACTTTTGTCCCCACCCATCCTTGTTTTTCTGTCCCCACCCAGCCCCTTCCTTGCACTCCCATATCCCTACCCTCCAATTCCTTTCTCCTCCCCTCTACCTCACACCAAGACCCTTCCATACCCCCAGCCCAGTCCCTTGAGCCCTCAACTGGCCCCAGTTCAGTGTCTTTGCGTCTCCCTCCCATCCCAAACAGACCTCCTTGACAGCCCTGAATTCCCACCCCATTGCCCCCGCCCTGCTCCCTGCACCCATGTCCCCTCAAAGCACCATGGGGTCCAATCCAGACCAAACTTTTGTTCTCCTTTCCCAGATACTCCTGGAAGGAGTCCAAGATGATCTACAGGAAGTGAGTAGGGTACTGGGATTGGATGGCATCCCCTCAGGGAATTTGGGGGGGCAGTTGTATCGCCCCATCCCTCCCTGGCACTGGGGCCATCACAGTACCTGGTGAGGTCGCCTGGTCTCTCTGCACATTGATTTAAACAATGTCACTGCGGGAGTCCAGGGTACCTCCCTGGCTCTTCTGGGGATACAAAAACACCCCTGGCAGAGCCCTCTGAGACCCCCGAGTGTTGTCCAGGCGGCGCAGGGGCTGGATTTGGCTCCTTGGGAGAATTTGCCAACGCTGAGAGAAGAGACACAGAAAATGGTGACAAGTAGAGTGTAAATTAGAATATTAGAATGTAGTATAAGTAGGTTTTTGGATTGTTTATATTAGGAGCCATGTGGCCAAGATGGAGGATCCTGGGTGTGGTGGGCTTCTTCCTCCTTCTTCTTCATGTGATCCGTGTTGAAGTTGCACCCTGGGAACCACAGATTGGATGGGGAAAGAACTGGACATTGTTGAAAATTTGTAAATATTGTATATGTAGTTTAGAGTATAAAGGCCTTGGCACAGCCTGCCCAGAGGTTCTTCTACAATGGTTGACCTGCAGAGCGGACCTGTGTTGGGCTGGCTGAAACATTTTTAAAGATAAGATAAATAAACAGCCCTGAAACAACACAAGGTCATCTCAAGCTGCTTTCTCGCCGGTGTCTCTGAGAGAACCAGACTTCTGACCACCTGCATGCCCTCTCTGGGGAGGTCTCATGCCTGAAGAGACCCTCAGGGACCGGACACCTGGTGTGCCAGGGTGTGCGTCTGGATTCCTGGACTTGTGGGTGTTGGTAGCGTAGTTCACAAAGGTGAATACGACCGCCAAACCCTGAAAATCCACCTGAAGAAAGCTGCAGAAGAGAGACCTTGAGCCAGTGCCAGAAAAGCCAGTTACCAGACTCGTGTCCGAAGGGAGGATTCCAGGAATTCCTCTCCCTGCACATCTGCTGGACAGAAGCCCAGAAGGACTCTGAATCGGGTCTGATAGCTTTGCATTTTGGTGAGTCGGTTCAGATCTAAGATGCACTACAGGCACACACACCATGGGTGGGTCCTTCAGCCAAGAACAGGTCCAAATATTAACTGTGTTGAAGTTTTTAGTCTCCTCACACCCAATTTCAGTAACGGAGGATGAACACAGAGATTTGCTTGTGTGGGTACGAATGCGTTACCCCCGAATTTACACAAGTCAGATATTTAAAGTAGGATTTTGGCAGCAGGTAAACAGAGATATATACCACACTGAAACAAAAGATAATAAAAAATAATAATAAAAATAATAATAAAAAATAAAAAGATAATAAAAAAGATAATAAAAGATAATAAAAACAAAATATAATAAAGCAAAGGATCTTTTAAAAGTAGAACAAGTAATGCTGGAAGCTTTGACTACTGAAACAGTAAAGGTTTCTAGTCCTTTGAAGGCTATAGAGGGTCTTCCAGGACTGGAGGAGGGGGTGTTGCGGGGACCTGGTTCTGGATTAAGCCCGGCACGGCAGCCCAAACCCCAGGGCCTCTCCGTCCATATGCTCCAGACATCAACTTGGTGGACAGTAAAATGGCATTTATTGAAGGGTCACAGGGATTTTTATAACTTGGACTCTTCGTGTCATTTCCTTCAGCTCACGTCTGGCTGGGTGAGGCCAGGCACGGAGCAAAGGTCTCACTGCGAGGAGGGAAGGAGTCCTAACTGACCGTACAGCTCAAATTCTTCCGCTCACATATCCCTAACTCTCCACATTTCCCGCCCCCCCTCATGATTAGTAAAAATCGTATAAAATTCTAAAATGTAGACATTATAAAATTTCATGGGTTAGTAAAGTTAGTATAAAATTGTAAATGTGTTAGTAACTGGCATGCCTTAAAATAATTGTCAGCAGTCGACAAACATAATGTTAACTGTACTAGACACTTTTTAACAAATTGCACCAATTTGTTCAACATGCAGGGCCCGAAGATTAGTGTTAGTAAGATTATAGTGAGTGGGCCTATTAGGGTAAAAATCAGGGTGGTGAGCCATGGGGACTGGTTGAACCATGACTCGAACCAGCCTTGTTGAGCTTCTCTGTCCATTTCTCTCAGGTTCAGTCGATGTCTCAGTTCAGCCATGGAGTCTCTAACGACTCCGGTGTGGTCTGCATAAAAGTAGCATTCCTCTTTCAAGGCGGCACACAGGCCTCCTTGCTGCATGAACAGGAGATCCAGTCCTTGCCTGTTTTGGAGGACGACCTCTGAGAGTGAGGAAAGGGATTTTTCTAGAGAAGAAATGGATTTCTCAATTCTCTGCAGGTCCTCGTTGATGGTCATCTGCAGTTGGGCCAGTCCTTGATGTTGTGTTGCAAGGGCCAAGACGCCTGTGACAGCGCCGGTAACTCCTAAACCGAAGAGCATTGCGATGGTGATGCCCGTTAGCACTTCGTGCTTGTGGAGCCGGTCAGGTTCCTCGAACAAGCAGTACACTTCTTCTTCCTGGCGATACAGGACTCTGGGGACAATTAAAACTTGGACACAAAAGTCAGTAGAATGATCGAATTTGTCAAGGGGTACACATGGGCGTACCCCGGATTGTTGACAGACCAACATTCCCGATGCTGCTGGGATCACCCACTGGAACTTTCCCCCTTTTAAGTTTGATGAATTCCTGGCAGACATTGCCCATCCGCTTTGCCAAGGTTGCATTGCCAAAGCATTTGCCTTGGCCCGTAACCTGGCTTGGGGTAATGCCTCTCCAGGGGATGTCCCATCTGCATTGACGTGGATGCTTTGACTTTGAAAAGATGAATGGGAGATTGAGGGCAACACCTTCGTAAAAAGGAGGTTGTGCATCATAGCATAACCAGCATGATTCTGTGAGGTTCGGGTTGGATTGGTTTAACGATAAAAAGGTAGCATTTAACACGCTAAAGAATGGATTGGAGAGGGTTGGCTTGGCTAAGAGATCGGATGGGGAGGAGGTAGATTTTAGCATCTGTATTTTGTGTCTAATGCTATGGTAAACATGCCATTACACTGGTTATTGCAGTGCGAACTGCTGCTTGGATGGGAGTGAGGTGTTCTTCCTTTGCAACATGTCTGATCATGGTTGTGAGATTGGACCCAGATGGCAGTGATCTTAAAATGTCCTTGGTGGCTGAATTGCATTGCTGGCATAGGCAGTCTGCCAGCACAGGACCTTTCGCCTCTGAAGGTAATGCAGAGGAATCTAATGTTGCCTGAAGACAGTCCACAAACTGAGTGAAGCTCTCACTCTCACTTTGCTTTATAGTGGACTGTGGCGAAGGTTTGGCTATGAGTTTAGAAGGTGCACGGATGGCTTCTCGGGCAGCACGGGTTGTTGTCATGACCTCATGGGCCCACAGGCCTTCTGCCTGTGCTTGTGGAGTGCTCATAGTTGGGTCCGTGCCCATTAGCCTCTGTATGCTGGAGTCGTGTATTGGATGGTCTGCCCCTTTTACTAAGGCTAGCTGCTTTACCCATATGTCCTCCCATTCTTGTTTAAAAACTATCATCCCCGCCCCATTGAAAATTAGCCTGCAAGTCTGTTTGATATCAAAGGGGAGCATGTCATCTCCTCCAAAAACGCTGTCAATGAGTGTGGAAACCATAGCAGAATTAATTCTCCTGTCCACAATAGCTTTGACAATTGCCTGCACGTCCTTTGGGTTTACCGGCGAATAGGTTCTTTGATTTCTGCCTGCCCCCCCGACTCGAACTGGGAACACAAGAGTGGACGATGGAGCCCACTCAGCACAAGCTATTTTTATTTTCCGCCAGTCTGTAAGTGGGGTTCGATCTTTCTCTGGTATCGCTTTAACCCAGGCCGTAGCGTTGCTGCTAGTGATTTTATATGCCACTGCTCCCTTTTTATTACAGCCTGAATCGGTGTCAGAGTTGTCCTCTGACCACCTTCCCAGCTGCCCATCCAAGCTCGAGTCAGAGTCTGAGCCGGAAGCCGACTGGCTGGATACTTCCAGGCTGCTGAGCCTTTTCCTTGGGCTCCGCCCCCACCCCTTTTTCCAGGGGTCGGGCCGTTCCCTCCCCCTGTGCTCCCTCTGCCTCCTGCCGGGAGAGGGTCTTTACCTATAAGGACCTGATTTTAAATGAGCTCTTTGATTGGTCTTAAGCTCCTTCTCGGGAGCCGCCCCTTCTCCTTGCTCGCTGTCCCGCGAGCCTTCTGCATATCCGCCTCCTGCGCCACTGGTCCACCCCCATCACATGCTCCGGTGACATTTTCAAATGCATAAGGCAGGGGTGACCTTTTATCAATCACTTTGGATTCTGAGATTATAACTGCGTTCCGTCACTCCTCTGCTAGCCCCTGCCAAAGTGTTCTGCAAGGTAACTAAAATCCTAATTTTCTAAGTAGTGTTTCAGAAAAAGACCCCAATGAAGGATATTCCCACCAATAGCCTCTTGGGGGAAATTTTAGATGGTTGGGATAGAAAAGATTTGGACAAAATAAAAATGATAGAATAATGTGTGGAAATTTGGCCTAAGGAAAGTATTTCAAAAGGACCTGTTTATTGGCTGTGGTACAGGTCTAAGGAAAAATGGTTATGCGTAATTTTAAATAATTTAAATTTAAATTAAAAAAGGTACTAGACACAGAGGAAATAAAATATGCTGCTTATTGGCTAGAGAGTGTGGAAAAGGATAAGAAAGTAAAAGTGTATAAAGTATCTAAAGAGCAAGTTCTTAAAAAAGGGACAATATCTGGGAAGGGGTAGGATCCCTTGGATTGCCTCCCACCTCCTCCACCTCCAACTCCACCTGCAGTCCATTCTCATTGTTACCTCCTCCAACTCAACATCCAGCCCTAACAATTCACCCTATTCCAACCTCCACCCTCTCAACTCTATCAGCCTCACTTTCATATACCTCTCCAGGACCCACCTCTCTTCTTTCCCCTATACACCCTGTTTCACTTCCTAACTCCCCAGTGTAACCTCCCATTCTATCCGGTTCCCTTCCAGCCCTTCAGACTCCCACAGATACCTCAACACTCCTCTCCCTACCTCTGGAATTCAACCCTGTCCCTCCAATGCCTGCCTAACACCCCAGAGAATTCCTATTCCCATTCCAGCCCCCAAAACCTTCCAAAGTGCTTCTCCTTGTATTGAGGGGGAAATGTCAGGTACAATAGAAGGTGGCCTGAAAGGTCATACCTATAACACCAGATAGCAGACAAAAAGATACCAAGATCAGGAGGGAAAATCTGAATGAATGCTACGCCTGAGGGAAGTACCTATGGGAGCTGCTGGAGGGAGCATGAGATTTGTAAATGCACCATTGGCTGCTTCTGAGGTGAGGAGCTTTAAAAAGGAGATCAAAAGTTTGCTAGAGGACCCAATAGGTGCTGCCCCAGGGACTAGGGATGCTGCCCCAGAGCCTAACCCTGCCCCACAGACTCATAATGCTTCCCCAGAGCCTGGGGTTTTTTGTGGGTTTGCTAAATAACAAGTTTTTTCCACTTTTCCCTAGGAGGAAGTTCTTCTCGAACCTGGTAGTGGGAGGGGAGAGGAGTTCTGGGGGTTTGTTCCTTAGGAGGCTCCTTTGTTTCCCCTAATTTTGTCCTAAACCAGGACAAATATTATTGGCGCCTAACGTGGGCACAAGAAAGTGGAAAAAACTATTACTTTGTAACTGTGTATTGGTATAGATTTATAATGTCTTTTGGGGTGGTGGCTGGCTTGTGGTTTTGGTTAGTAGAGTTTTTTGAGGTCCTAATACCTCTCTAGTCTCTGGGGTTATTTTCCTCTCCGCAAATAGCTCCAGTACTGTCCCTTATTTGTAGCTTTTGTACTAGGGGGATACTGACCAAAATATTTATTAGGCTGGGCTTGGTTGCGATGACTTGTAAGAGGTTTATAAAGATGCTGGAATCTGTTCCAGTAATGTCTTCTGCTTCCTGGCTATGGTTATACACTCAGTTTGTTAGAGGAGAAGCAGGGGAGGAGGCTTTTCAGTCTTTATTTTCCTTTGTCTCCTCTGAATCTTTTACATCTTTATTAGAAAATGTGCAGTTTTCCCTGAATAATAAAGAGATCATCTTTCTGATGTTTAATTTAGTAAGCTTCCTTTATATAGTCTGCAGTTTATATAAAATGAGGGCTGAGATTACTAGAGGTGCTTGTGTGACTCCTGATTTAGGAGCAGAGCAAAGTGTGAGGAGTCCTGAATGCTGTGAGAGATGGCAGAACCTGGGCCAAATTTTAAAGGAATTTTCTGATCCTATAATTTGGAACTTTCCACACGAGCAAATTCAGAACCCAGATGAGGTGGTAAAATATTTGAAAGAGAAGTGCCATAATAACCCTAAGGAAAAAAAGATTACTGCAGTGAGTTGGGCCCTGGCATATGCTTATAGTACCCTATTAGATACTGTAGGACCACAAACAGAGGAAGGGGAACAGGGAGATAAATTAGTTACTATCCCGGTTACTCAGGCTGCAGTTAACACCCAGGCTTGAGGACAGGGGCCAAATTAGACAGTAAGCTTCAACCAGTGGCTGTTGCCATCCATACAAGAAGTGGGATGCACACAACTAAGACTAATCGCCCAGTGGAGGATGATGATGATGATGATGCAGAAGGACCCTCAACACTCCTGAAATGAAACCCGGAGTCAAAGGGATCAGTGCAAGATCAGAGACCAATCTCGAATCCTTTTCCTTGAAGGACGTTCGTGGTCTAAGGAAGGATTATATGAGATGACCTGATAAGTTCATAATTAGTTGGCTGGTTAGGCTTTGGGATGTGGCAGGCAAGGCTACAATTCTGGATGGCACTGAAGCGAGACATCTGGGATCCCTGCCACATGATCCTGTCATTGTTCAAGGGATGATGAGGGGGACTAACCCTCACGGCCTCTGGGCATGGGTCCTAAATAGTGTGGCACAAAGATACCTATATACAGATGATTTGTATATGCAGCAGACCCAATGGAAGACTATAGAGCAAGGGATCCAAAGCCTGAGAGAGATGGCAGTGGTGGAGATAATTTTCTCAAATGATATAACAACTAAGAATCCAGATTTAGTACCTTGTACCCCAGTGATGTGGAGAAAACTTGTGTGGCTTTGGCCACCTGAATATGCATCTGCCCTAGCAATAATGAAACAGGATGACGTGTATGAGACAGTACTTGGTATGGCAGAGAAGATTTGTGCATATGCAGATGCAATACATGGCCCGACTCATGGTAGAATTGCAGCTGTGGAAACACATTTACAAGATTTAGAAGATAAGATAGAGGAGAATCATTGGAGACTCAGGGAGGAGATTAAGGAGGACCTCCTCCAAATTTCAGCTGTACAGATTAGAAACACTGGTACCCAACGTAGACGTTCCCCCAATTAGGAGAGGAGGTACACTCCCAGAGCTGAGTTGTGGTTTTTCTTGCGGGATTCTGGGGAGAACATGAGGAAATGGGATGGGAAGTCTACGGCTGCTCTGGCACAACAGGTGCAGGATTTGAAGGAAGGAAAGATTGAAAGAGGAAGTTCCACCAAAAGGAGAGCTGCTCCTGTTTCTCGCAGCCAAAGTGCCAAACGTGATACTGATAATGACATGTCTGACCCTCTTGAGGGAACCTCTAAGATGTATGCCCCAGAAAAGAAGGAGATACAGGCTTAGAGGGGTCCTGCCTCTAGCCAGGGTGAGGCAAGGAAGAACCATGTGCTTTGGATCGTATGGATTCCTAGGCCTGGCACATCAAAACCACAGAAGTATAAAGATTTAGTGGACACACGAGCAGTATACGATAATTCCATCAAGATACATGGGGCAGAATCTGTTTCTATTGCTGGTATGACAGGTGGATCACAGGACTTCACCCTGGTGGAAGCTGAAGCGAGCTTAACTGGAAAGGATTGTAAGAAACATCTTATTGTGACTGGTCCACAGGCCCCATGCATTTTGGGCGTAGATTACCTTCAGAGCAGGTATTTTAAGGACCCAAAAGGACTCAGATGGGCATTTGGGATAGTGGCTGTGATGGCAGAGCACATCTGGCAATTGAACACTTTGCCTGGACTGTCTGAGAATCCAATAACATTAGGACTTCTGCAGGGAGAAGAGTAAAGATTACCAATTGCCACTTCAACAGTACACCGCCAGCAGTATAGAACAACTCGAGATGCTGTGATTCCTATTCATAACATGATCCGAGAGCCAGGGGGTGGTCAACAAAATGCACTCACCCTTCAACAGTCCCATTTGGCCTGTGCACAAAACTGATGAAGAATGGACACTGACTGTGGACTATCATGCACTGAATGAAGTGACTCCACCACTGAGCACTGTCGTACCGGACATGCTGGAACTCCAGTACGAACTGGAGTCAAAGGCAGCAAGGTGGTATACTACCACTGACATGGCCAATGCATTTTTCTCCATTCCTTTGGCAGCATAGTGCAGGCCTCAGTTTGCTTTTACCTGGAGGGCCGTGCAGTACACCTGGAACCGACTGCCCCAGGGGTGGAAACACAGCCCCACCATCTGCCACAGACTGATCCAGGCTGCACTGGAAAAGGGTGAGGCTCCAGAACATTTGCAGTACATCGATGACATCATTGTGTGGAGGTATACAGCAATGGAGGTGTTTGAGAAGGGAGAGAAGATCATCCAGTTTTTGCTGGGAGCCAGTTTCGCCATTAAAAAGAGCCAAGTTAAATGACCTCCGGGAGTGAAGTGGCAAGATGGACGGCGCCAGGTTTCCACTGAGGTCATCAATAAGGTCACTGCAATGTCTCCACCAACAAGCAAGAAGGAAACACAAGCATTTCTAGGTGCCATAGGCTTTTGGAGAATGCATATCCCTGAGTACAGCCAGATTGTGAGCCCTCTCTACCTGGTCACTCGCAAGAAGAACGATTTCCACTGGGGCCCCAAACAACAGCAAGCCTTTGCCCAGATCAAACAGGAAATCGCTCATGCAGTAGCCCTTGGCCCAGTCAGAATGGGATCAGTGGTAAAAATGTGCTCTACTCTGCAGCCGGGAACCATGGTCTGTCCTGGAGCCTTTGGCAGAAGATGCCTGGTGACACCCGAGGCTGACCCCTGGGATTCTGGAGCAGAAGCTACAAAGGATCTGAAGCCAACTACACTCCCACAGAGAAGGAAATCTTGGCTGCCTATGAAGGAGTTCAAGCTGCCTCAGAGGTGATTGGCACAGAAGCACAGCTTCTCCTGGCACCCTGACTGCCAGTGCTGGGGTAGATATTCAAAGGAGAGGTTCCCTCCACCCACCATGCCACCAACGCCACATGGAGCAAGTGGATTGCCCTCATCGCACAGCGCGCCCGTATTGGTAACCCAAATCGCCCTGGGATTTTGGAGATAATCACGAACTGGCCAGAAGGTGAAGATTTTGGTCTCGCTGATGAAGAGGAGCAGAAGCAAGTGACCCGGGCTGAAGAAGCTCCACCGTACAACCAGCTGCCAGCAGATGAAACATGCTATGCTCTTTTAACTGAGGGTTCCTGCCGCATCGTGGGGATGAACTGGAAGTGGAAAGCAGCTGTA
Source organism: Erithacus rubecula (assembly GCF_903797595.1). NCBI lineage: Eukaryota > Metazoa > Chordata > Aves > Passeriformes > Muscicapidae > Erithacus > Erithacus rubecula. The sequence goes on along the minus strand of NW_027635549.1, from coordinate 25,175 downwards.
TGGAGCCCCACATGACAGGTTGCACAAGCTATTGAAGGAGGAGGTGGATCAAGTCAACTTGCTGAACTCAAAGCTGTTCAGCCTGGCCTTGGACATTGCTGAGAGAGAGAAATGGCCAATGCTCTACCTTTACACTGGTTCGTGGAGGGTAGGCAATGGGGTTGGCTGGAGAGGTGGAAAAAGGATGACTGGCAACATAAGGGGAAACCAATCTGGTCTGCTGATGAGTGGAAAGACATTGCCACTCGGGTTGAGAAGCTACCTGTGAAAGTCCGTCATGTGGATGCCCATGTTCCCAAGAGTCGGGCTAATGAAGAACACCGGCATAACGAGCAGGCAGGTCAGGCTGCACAGATAGAGGTCTCAAAGATAGACTTAGATTGGGAACACAAGGGAGAACTGTTCCTGGATCGATGGGCCCACGATGCCTCAGGCCATCAGGGCAGAGACGCCACCTATAAGTGGGCACGAGACCGAGGGGTGGATCTAACCATGGACAGCATCTCTCAGGTTATTCATGACTGTAACACGTGCGCTGCCATCAAACAGGCCAAGCGGGTGAAGCCCCTCTGGTATGGGGGGCGATGGTCCAAATATAAGTATGGAGAGGCCTGGCAGATTGACTATATCACACTGCCTCAGACCCGCCAGGGCAAGCGCTACGTGTTGACCATGGTAGAAGCCACCACCGGATGGTTGGAGACCTACGCTGTGCCCCACGCCACTGCTCGGAGCACCATCCTGGGTCTGGAAAAACAAGTCCTCTGGAGGCATGGTACCCCTGAGAGAATTGAGTCAGACAATGAGACTCATTTCAAAAATAGCCTTATAAACACCTGGGCTAAAGAACATGGCATCGAGTGGGTGTACCATATTCCCTACCATGCACCAGCGGCTGGGAAAGTCGAACGGTGCAATGGTCTGCTTAAAACCACCTTAAAGGCACTTGGTGGGGGGACTTTCAAGAACTGGGAGATCAATCTACCAAAGGCCACATGGTTAGTGAATACCCGAGGTTCCACTAACCGAGCAGGCCCTGCCCAGTCAGAGCCCTTGGGAGCAGCAGATGGAGATAAGGTTCCAGTGGTACACCTGAGAGGCATGTTAGGGAAAACTGTCTGGGTGAACTCTGCTTCCAGCAAAGACAATCCTGTTCGTGGGGTGGTTTTCGCTCAAGGACCAGGTTGCACTAGGTGGATGATGCAAAAAGATGGAGAGACCCGATGCATACCCCAAGGGGACCTTGTTCTAGGGTGAACTATATATGATACTGTGCCTGTAACTACATGTATGTATATAATTTAAAGATTTCAATATGATGTAGCATGTTGGCATGGAAAAAATTCGGGGTGGATAATGTTGGGGGTTGAGTGCTTTTCTGTTACTGTGTCAATTGAAAGAATTTTTCCCATTATCATGCCAATGGAGCTGGCCGGGCTACACCCAGGGTCCCTGATGGGTCCAGACAAAGGTGTGGGTGGGGACGGCCCTGGAGGGGCCTCTGAGGCTTTCGGGAGGGCACTCGCGTTTCCGGCGAGCTGGGAGGAGGACGCCTGGGATCGTTCAGCCACGCGGCCGAGCACAGGAGAGCCAGACCCTCTGTGATCACCTGCCCTGCATCTGCCCCGTTCCAGCCTCCTGCCTCTGCGGACACAGCTGATGCCCCAGACACACACGGTGAGCGAGGAGCCGCCGCCCTCGGTGAGGGTGAGCCCGTTCCCGCCCGAGACCGGCGTGGCCGCTGCTGCCCCTCCCCCTCCCTCCGTTCCCGTCTGCCCTCTGGCAAATCCGGGCTCTGGACTAAGTACAGAGACAGCGTGCTTGCATCTAAAGGGACTGACACCGAGTTACCTATTTCGTTCTGTTAGCAATTTTAACTGTTATTGTTTTCTGTTTGTATAGTTAGATATATTAGTAAAAGAGCTGTTATTCCCACCCCCCCTTATCTCTGCCTCAGAGTCTTTGATTCAAACAATCATAATACTTGGGGGAGGGGAGTGGAACCAAAGTCTCTATTCCAAAGGGAAACTTCTGCCCTTACTGGCAGACACCTGTCCTTTCAAATCAGGACAGATTTTGGCGCCCAGACATGGGACAGAGGGCACTGAGTTGAGAGTTAAGACAGGAATAACAGCTCTCTTAACTGGCAATATGTTGTCTGGTTTAATCTGGTATGTGTTCCATGTGGTCACAGCCATCTCCCTCCCATTTGCAAGCCCTTTTTTGAATTTGGGCCCCTCACCAAGGTTGCTGTGGCTATTGTCCGATTGGTTTGGTGGATTGATTATGTCAGGAATTCATGGGTTTTTAATTTTTTCTGGGAAGTGGTTGCATGGATCAGGAGCTATCGTACTCTAACTGCGTGTTTCTGGGGCTATTTCAGTAATGGTACTTACTGTGAGATAACGAGTGCAAGGGAAATTTTTTCCCAACCCATCACCCACTTTTTTGAGGCTACCCCACTGGTTCTCAAGGATTTCAGATCTGTTTTAATTGCCACTGTTATTATACAGTGGCTGGTGTTGCTGATTGGCCTGTTTTACTTAGCATTCAGAAACAAGGGAATATTGGCTTGGACGACAATTCTGATACCCGCCCCAGGGACTAGGGATATTGCCCCAGAACCTGCCTCTGCCCCAGGGACTAGGGATGCTGCCCCAGAACCTGCCTCTGCCGCAGGGACTAGGGATGTTGCCCCAGAACCTGCCTCTGCCCCAGGGACTAGGGATGCTGCCCCAGAACCTGCCTCTGCCCCAGGGACTAGGGATGTTGCCCCAGAATCTGCCACTGCTGCAGGGACTAGGGATGATGCCCCAGAGCCTGCTCCTGGGACTAGGGATGCTACCCCAGAACCTGCCTCTGCCCCAGGGACTAGGGATGCTGCCCCAGAGCCTGCTCCTGGGACTAGGGATGCTGCCCCAGAGCCTGCCCCAGGGACTAGGGATGCTGCCCCAGAGCCTGCTCCTGGGACTAGGGATGCTGCCCCAGAGCCTGCCCCAGGGACTAGGGATGATGCCCCAGATCCTGCTCCTGGAACTAGGGATGCTGCCCCAGAGCCTGCCCCAGGGACTAGGGATGCTGCCCCAGAGCCTAACCCTGCCCCACAGCCCACTGCAGAAATGAGCCACCCAGAGTGGGTGGGGGCTCTAGTGAAGGATATAGGCCAAATGCTGAAAGAGCAGAGTCAGATGTTGAAGGAGCATAGCCAGATGATGAAGGAGTATTTTTCTCCAGCTGGTGAGAAACCCTCCCCCTGCCCTAAAGAGGGAGAGTCAGATGGTGCTGCAGTGGAACCTGTAGATGTTGTATCTGTCCAGGTTCCAGCTGGATCACAGGAGCAGCCACAGCCAGCAGCAGTTGCTCCTGTGGAAACTAGGAAATCTAAGATTAAAACGAGGCACTTAGATAATGGGGATCAGCAAGGAGGGTCCTCACAACCAGCAAGGGAGCCAGAGGTTGAGATTGTCACCGAGTCCCTCTCATACGATAGTCTCCGTAACCTGCGTAAAGACATTGCTCGGCGGGGCCGTGAGCCTTTCACAACTTGGTTACTCCGGGTCTGGGACCTTACGGGAACAGGTGTTCAACTGGATGGAACTGAGGCCAGGAATTTGGAATCCTTGGCCCAGGATTCAGGTGTGGACCAGATATTCGTAAGGGAGCAAGGCCTCCTTTCCCTCTGGGACCAGCTTTTAATGAGTGTGAGAGAGAAGTTTGTCCACAGAGAGAGAATGCAGGACCACCACTGTAGGATGCGCTGGAAGACCCTTGAGGAAGGGATCCAGCAGCTGAGAGAGACAGCAGTATTAGAGGTACTCTTTGGGAGGGATGGACAGCATGACAATGACCCTGACAAGGTCAAGTGCACAGGGCAGATGTTATGGAATCTGGCAACCTTGGGTCCATCTCAATATACCACCTACATAGCAATGATTAATGCCGATAACCACCCAGAGACAGTGTGTTCTGTTGCCAACAAACTCAGAAATTTTGAGAGCATGATGAATGGCCCAATGCAGGCTAATGTCCCTGCCGTGGCCAGGGACCTCCAACAGGTCGAAGATAGGATGAGGGATATGAGGGAGGAGATGATGGAGGAGATGAGGGAGGTGAGGGAGGAGGTGAGGAAGAACAGCGTAGCACCAGTACGAGTCACAGGCCCCCAAGTCAGAGCTTCACGTCCCCCAGCTAGGGAGAGAGGGTACACCTCACGAGCTGACCTGTGGATTTTCCTGCGAGACCATGGGGAAGACATGGGAAAATGGGATGGGAAACCCACTTCTGTCCTGGCAGCACAGGTGCGTCAGCTCAGGGGGGGAAATGCTAACCGAGGGAGCCGCACTAAAATGAAGGTAGCCTCAACCTCCCACAAGCAAGGTGCAGGGTATTACAGCAAGGAGGATGTTCTGTCAGATCCCCTGGAAGGAACCTCCACTATGTATGGCCAGGAAAGAAATAATAACCAGGGCTAGAGGGGCCCTGCGTCTAGCCAGGGAGAGGCATGGGATGACAGGATCTATTGGATAGTGTGGGTGCGATGGCCTGGCACATCAAAGCCACAGAAACATAAAGTGTTAGTTGATACTGGTTCACAATGCACCCTGATACCATCAGAACATGTGGGGAAGGTACCTGTTTCCATTGTTGGGGTGACGGGGGGATCACAGGAATTCACTTTGCTGGAAGCTGAGATTAGCCTGACAGGGAAGGGGTGGCAAAAACATCCAATTGTAACTGGCCCAGGGGCACCGTGCATTCTAGGCATAGACTTCCTCAGGAACGGCTACTACAAAGACCCAAAGGGGTTCAAGTAAGCTTTTGGAATACCTGCTGTAGAGACAGAGAGCATTAAGCAGTTGAACACCTTGCCTGGACTGTCAGAAAACCCCTCTGCAGTAGGACTCCTGAAAGTGACTGAACAACAGGTGCCAATTGCCACCATGACCGTGCACCGCCGGCAGTACCGGACAAATCGAGATGCTGTGATCCCCATCCACAAAATGATCCGTGATCTAGAGAGCCAAGGGGTGGTCAGCAAGAGCCACTCACCCTTCAACAGTCCTATCTGGCCTGTGCAGAAATCTGATGGAGAATGGAGACTGACTGTGGACTATCGGGCATTGAATGAAGTGACTCCACCGCTGAGCGCTGCCGTGCCAGACATGCTGGAACTCCAGTACGAGCTGGAGTCCAAGGCAGCAAGGTGGTATGCCACCATTGACATTGCAAATGCATTCTTCTCCATTCCTTTGGCAGCAGAGTGCAGGCCTCAGTTTGCTTTCACCTGGTGGGGCGTGCAGTACACCTGGAACCGACTGCCCCAGGGGTGGAAGCACAGCCCCACCATCTGCCACGGACTGATCCAGGCTGCACTGGAAAAGGGTGAGGCTCCAGAACATTTGCAGTACATCGATGACATCATTGTGTGGGGGTATACAGCAATGGAGGTGTTTGAGAAAGGAGAGAAGATCATCCAGATTTTACTGGGAGCCGGTTTCGCCATTAAAAAGAGCAAAGTCAAAGGACCTGCCCGAGAGATCCAGTTCCTGGGAGTGAAGTGGCAGGATGGACGGCGCCAGATCCCCACTGAGGTCATCAATAAGATCACTGCAATGTCCCCACCAACAAGCAAGAAGGAGACACAAGCTTTTCTAGGTGCTATCGGCTTTTGGAGAATGCACGTCCCTGAGTACAGCCAGATTGTGAGCCCTCTCTACCAGGTCACTCGCAAGAAGAACGATTTCCATTGGGGCCCTGAACAACAGCAAGCCTTTGCCCAGATCAAACAGGAAATCGCTCATGCAGTGGCCCTTGGCCCAGTCAGGACAGGACCAGAGGTAAAGAATGTGCTCTACTCTGCAGCTGGGAACCATGGTCTGTCCTGGAGCCTTTGGCAGAAGGTGCCTGGTGAGACCCGAGGCCGACCCCTGGGATTCTGGAGCAGAAGCTACAAAGGATCTGAAGCCAACTACACTCCCACAGAGAAGGAAATCTTGGCTGCCTATGAGGGAGTTCAAGCTGCCTCAGAGGTGATTGGCACAGAAGCACAACTTCTCCTGGCACCCCGACTGCCAGTGCTGGGGTGGATGTTCAAAGGAAAGGTTCCCTCTACTCACCACGCCACCAACGCCACATGGAGCAAGTGGATTGCCCTCATCACGCAGCGCGCCCGTATTGGTAACCCAAATCGCCCTGGGATTTTGGAGATAATCACGAACTGGCCAGAAGGTGAAGATTTTGGTCTCGCTGATGAAGAGGAGCAGAAGCAAGTGACCCGGGCTGAAGAAGCTCCACCGTACAACCAGCTGCCAGCAGATGAAACACGCTACGCTCTTTTCACTGACGGTTCCTGCCGCATTGTGGGGATGAACCGGAAGTGGAAAGCTGCCGTATGGAGCCCCACATGACAGGTTGCACAAGCTACCGAAGGAGAAGGTGGATCGAGTCAACTTGCTGAACTCAAAGCTGTTCAGCTGGCCTTGGACATTGCTGAGAGAGAGAAATGGCCAAAGCTCTACCTTTACACTGATTCGTGGATGGTAGCCAATGCTCTGTGGGGTTGGCTGGAAAGGTGGAAAAAGGCTGACTGGCAACGTAGAGGAAAACCAATCTGGGCTGCTGATGAGTGGAAAGACATTGCCACTCGGGTAGAGAAGCTGCCTGTGAAAGTCCGTCATGTGGATGCCCATGTTCCCAAGAGTCGGGCTAATGAAGAACACAGGCACAACAAGCAGGTAGATCAGGCTGCACAGATAGAGGTCTCAAAGATAGACTTAGATTGGGAACACAAGGGAGAACTGTTCCTGGATCGATGGGCCCACGATGCCTCAGGCCATCAGGGCAGAGACGCCACCTATAAGTGGGCACGAGACCGAGGGGTGGATCTAACCATGGACAGCATCTCTCAGGTTATTCATGACTGTGACACGTGCGCTGCCATCAAACAGGCCAAGCGGGTGAAGCCCCTCTGGTATGGGGGGCGATGGTCCAAATATAAGTACGGAGAGGCCTGGCAGATTGACTATATCACACTGCCTCAGACCCGCCAGGGCAAGCGCTACGTGCTGACCATGGTAGAAGCCACCACCAGATGGTTGGAGACCTACGCTGTGCCCCACGCCACTGCTCGGAGCACCATCCTGGGTCTGGAAAAACAAGTCCTCTGGAGACATGGTACCCCTGAGAGAATTGAGTCAGACAATGAGACTCATTTCAAAAATAGCCTTATAAACACCTGGGCTAAAGAACATGGCATCGAGTGGGTGTACCATATTCCCTACCATGCACCAGCGGCTGGGAAAGTCGAACGGTGCAATGGTCTGCTTAAAACCACCTTAAAGGCACTTGGTGGGGGGACTTTCAAGAACTGGGAGATCAATCTACCAAAGGCCACATGGTTAGTGAATACCCGAGGTTCCACTAACCGAGCAGGCCCTGCCCAGTCAGAGCCCTTGGGAGCAGCAGATGGAGATAAGGTTCCAGTGGTACACCTGAGAGGCATGTTAGGGAAAACTGTCTGGGTGAACTCTGCTTCCAGCAAAGACAATCCTGTTCGTGGGGTGGTTTTCGCTCAAGGACCAGGTTGCACTTGGTGAGTGATGCAAAAGGATGGAGAGACCCGATGCATACCCCAAGGGGACCTTGTTCTAGGGTGAACCATATATGATACTGTGCCTGTAACTACATGTGTGTATATAATTTAAAGGTTTCAATATGATGTAGCATGATGGCATGGAAAAAATTCGGGGTGGATAATGTTGGGGGTTGAGTGTGTTTCTGTTACTGTGTCAATTGAAAGAATTTTTCCCATTATCATGCCAATGGAGCTGGCCGGGTTACACCCAGGGTCCCTGATGGGTCCAGACAAAGGGGGTGGGTGGGGACGGCCCCGGAGGGGCCTCTGAGGCTTTCGGGAGGGCACTCGCGTTTCCGGCGAGCTGGGAGGAGGACGCCTGGGATCGTTCAGCCACACGGCCGAGCACAGCAGAGCCAGACCCTCTGCGACCACCTGCCCTGCATCTGCCCCGTTCCAGCCTCCTGCCTCTGCGGACACAGCTGATCCCCCGGACACACACGGTGAGTGAGGAGCCGCCGTCCTCGGTGAGGGTGAGCCTGTTCCCGCCCGAGACCGGCGTGGCCGCTGCTGCCCCTCCCCCTCCCTCCGTTCCCGTCTGCCCTCTGGCAAATCCGGGCTCTGGACTAAGCACAGAGACAGCGTGCTTGCATCTAAAGGGACTGACACCGAGTTACCTATTTCATTCTGTTAGCAATTTTAACTGTTATTGTTTTCTGTTGGTATAGTTAGATATATTAGTAAAAGAGCTGTTATTCCCACCCCCCTTATCTCTGCCTCAGAGTCCTTGATTCAAACAATCGTAATACTTGGGGGAGGGGAGTGGAACCAAAGTCTCTATTCCAAAGGGAAACTTCTGCCTTTACTGGCAGACACCTGTCCTTTCAAACCAGGACAAAGACTCAGAGAATTCTGCTTACAGAGATAATTTCTGGTTATACTGTAGCTTGTAGAAAGGTAACATAATTTCAGGCAGCCTGTATTGAGCATTTGGCTCCTGTGTAGAGTTTGTTGTTTAGGCTTTTCCCTGGCCGGCTGCACACGCCCATCTCACTGTCTCCCCAGCATTTCTCAGCCCAGCATTGCTGTGCCCTCCCTGGGCTCCCTGCACCCAGCGCTGCCGGCTCCTGGCACACAGAGCCATGGCATGGCCCAGCCTCAGCTGGGACATCTGGGCCACCAACATTCTGCCCTGGCAGGGACTTTGCTGATTCCTCACCTCCAGGCTGAACCTTCCAGGCTACACTTTGGGAAGGTTTCCTTCTCTTCCCGCTCCCCAGGAAAGCTCTCTGTCCTGCTGTTCACAAAGAGAGAAGGGCTGGTGGGAGATGCGGTGGTCAGAATCTGTTTGGTACAATGACCATAAAATTTTGGGTTTTTCCATATTCTGTGGAAGAAAGAGAGGCATCAACGAAACTTCTACACTGGACTTAGAGTGCGCGGCCTTTGGCCTATTCAGGATGCAGATTTGGGGATAACTGAATCAGATACTGCTTTTGTGTAAGAGTCAGTCCAAAGTTTTCTCTGATCTGACTCAAGACCATCATCAGAGACTGAGACCCCAGGATGCCACCCCTCCCTCTGGACCTGTGTGGGAGCCCAGGGCATACCCCTGGCCTCCTTGGGGGTCTCAAACCCCCCTGGCAAGGGTCTCAAAGACCTCTGAGTGAGACCCTGGTGTCACAGGTGCTGAATTCTAACCCTTGGGGGAAGTTGTCAGCACAAAGAGAATGGAAACAAGCTACCAAAATTAGTAAAGTGTAAATTAGACCTTCAGAACATAGATAAATAGGTTTTTTGTGATATTTATGATAAGGGACACGTGGCCAAGATGGAGAATTTGAGGGGTGGACACCTTTTCCTCCTTCTTCTCCATGTCATCCATGTTGGGTGACACGTTGGCACTCTTGGATTGGATGGGGTCAGGGCTGGACCATTTAATAAAATTGTATTGTATTGGGAAAATTTTGTAAACATGTAATATGTAATACAAACTATATAAGATAAGCCCTGCCTTCACCAGGCAGATTCCACCATGGATGCCAGGCTGAGCAGACCCAGGCAAAATGTCCCAGAGATATGAAACAATAAACAATCCTTGGAACAAGAGAAAACCATCTCCAGCAATCTCTCTTCGGCTGCTTCAGAGAAAACCAGGGTTTGAACCACCTTCGTGTCCCTCTGGGGTGATCTCGGGGCAAAGGAGAAACCCCAGACTGGGACATTTCTGGGTCAGAAATTTTGGGAATTTTGGAATTTTTGGGATTTCTGGGTCAGGAATTTTGGGAATTTGGGGATTTTAGGGATTTCTGGGTCAGGAATTTTGGGAATTTTGGAATTTTTGGGATCTTTGGGTCAGGAATTTTGGGAATTTGGGGATTTTTGGGATTTATGGGTCAGGAATTTTGGGAATTTTGGATTTTTTGGGATTTATGGGTCAGGAATTTTGGGAATTTTGGAATTTTTGGCATCTCTGGGTCAGAAATTTTGGGAATTTTTTGGATTTCTGGGTCAGGAATTTTGGGAATTTTGGGATTTCTGGGTCAGGAATTTTGGGAATTTTGGGATTTTTGGAGCAGCCCCACCTCCACCTTGCTGGGCAGCTCCAGGGGCGGCTCCGGGGGCTGAGGGTGGGGGAGGGGCCAGAAGCAGTGACCCCAAAACTGGAGCAGCTGAGAGGGGAGGGGAGCTGGGGGAGAGAGAGACAAAGAACGGGGTCAGGAAATGGATCTGGGGGGCAGGGAATCTGTGGGGCAGGAATGGGGTCAGAATCTATGGGGCAGAGAATGTGTGGGGCAGGGAATGGGGTCAGAGTGGGTGGGGCAGGGAATCTATGGGGCAGGAATGGGATTAATCTGGGTCAGGGAATGTGTGGGGCAGGGAATCTATGGGGAAGGAATGGGATCAATCTTTGGGGCAGGGAATGTGTGGGGCAAGAATGGGATCAATGTATGGAGTAGGGAAATCTATGGGGCAGAAATTAGATCACTCTATGGGTAAGGGAATGTGTAGGGCAGGGAATGGGATCAATGTATGGGACAGGGAATCAGTGGGGCAGGAATGGGATCAACCTGTGGGGCAGGGAATCAGTGGGGCAGGAATGGGATCAATCTGTGGGGCAGGGAAATGTGTGGGGCAGGGAATGTGTGGGGCAGGGAATGGGGTCAATCTGTGGGGCAGGGAAATGTGTGGGGCAGGGAATGGGGTCAGAGTAGGTGGGGCAGGGAATCTATGGGGCAGGAATGGGGTCAATCTATGGGGCAGGAATGGGGTCAATCTATGGGGCAGGAATGGGGTCAATGGGGAAGGATCAGGATCTATGGGTCAGATTTGGGATCTGTGGGGCAAGTTTGGGGTATATGTGATGGATCTGGGGTCTATGGGATGGATTTTGGTGTTTATGGGATGGATTTGAGGTCTCAGGGTGGATTTGGGGTTTATGGGATGGATTTTGGGGATTATGGGATGGATTTTGGGGTTTATGGGATGGATTTTGGAGTCTCACCATGGCAGGCTGTGCCCAGCAGGTCACCTGGGGGGCGCCGGGATCTGTGGGGCAACTCCACCGACCCCTGGGGGTCACTCAGGGGTCACTCAGGGGTCAGAGGTCACTCACCCTTGCCCTGCAGTCCCTCTGAGGCTCCTCCAGCCCCTCCCAAATTTCCTGGGCCGGGATTTGGGTCTGGGGTCCCAGCAGTGGGGGGAGGGGGAGAGGCCGGTGCCGCTGGGGAGGGGGCGGGGCCAGGGTGGGGGGCGGGGCCAGCACCAGCAGGGGGAGGGGGCAGAGGCGGGAGGGGCGGAGCCTCGGGGGGGTGGGGCCTGAAGGAGGAAGAGGAGCAGAACAAATTCTCAATTTCCAAATTTTTCCCAATTTTTTCCCCAATTTTCCCAAATTTTTCCCAATTTTCCCGCAATTTTCAAAATTTTTTCCCAAATTTTCTGTAATTTTTTTCAATTTTTTCCCAATTTTCAATTTTTCCCAAATTTCCCAATTTTATCCAAATCTTATCCCAATTTTCCCCCTATTTCTTTCCTAATTTTCCCCTCAAATTTCCCCTTTTTTTCCCTTTTCTTTTTCCATTTTCTCCCCAAATTTCCTCCAATTTTTTCCCCAATTTTTCCCCAAATTTTCCCATTTTTTCCTCAATTTGCCCCCAAATTTCCCCCAATTTATTTCCCAATTTTACCAATTTTTTCCCAATTCTGCCCCACATTTTTCCCAATTTTTTCCAAATTTTCTCCAATCTCTTTCTCCATTTTTCCCCTGAAATTTTACTCATTTCTTCCCCAAATTTTCCCTTTTTTTCTTCAAATTTTCACCAAATTCCCCCCAATTTCTTTCCCAATTCTTTCTCAAATTTTCTTATTTTTCCCAATTTCTTTCCCAATTTTTTCCCAATTTTCCCATAATTTCCAATCCTTGCCCCATTTTTCACTCAAAATTCCCAAATTTTCCCCAAAATTCCCCCAATTTTTTGACCCAATTCTCCTCCCAAACTTCCCAAATTTCCCAAATTTTCCATTTTTTTAACCAAGTCCCTCCAAATTTCTCACGTGGGGGGAGGGGCAGCTCCAGCTCTGGTGCTTCCACTGGGGGGAGGGGAGACAAAAGTGACCAAAAATTACCCAAAACCCCCCAAAAATAACCCAAAAAAACCCAAAATTTCCCCCCTCCCCCCCAAAAAAAATCCAAAATATCCTAAAAATGACACCCAAAATTACAAAAAATAAAACCCCAAATATAATAAAAAATAAATTTTAAATGGCACAAAATTAACTATAAAAAAGAACCATAAATGGTCCAAAATATCCCAAAATGACCCAAAATTACAAAACACCCCCAAATGAATAAAAATAAATTAAAAATGACACTAAATTACCCAAAAAAAGAAGCAAAAATGGCTCAAAATAACTAAAAATGACCCAAAATTACAAAAAAATCCCCTAATGAATAAAAATAAATTAAAAATGACACAAAATTAACCAACTCCCCCCCCAAAAGGCCCAAAATATCCCAGAAATGACCCAAAATTGTCTAAAAATAAAAAAAATTTCCCCCAAAAATACCCAGAAAAAAACTAAAAATTATCCAAAATGACACAAAATTCCCCAAAAATGACTCAAAATTCTCCTAAAATTCTTAAAAATTTTCCCAAAAATCTATCAAAATTCCTCCTAAAAAAACCCTAAAAATGTCCCAAAATTTCTCTAAATTTTTGGGAATTTCTCACCTCGGGCAGGGCTGGGGGGGGGGGGGGGGGGGGCAGCTCCGGCTCCCACAGGGTGATGGACTCGGGCGTGGCCACCAGGGGGCGCTCTGGGGAATTGGGGGAATTTGGGGATAATTTGGGGAGAAATTTTGGGGAGAAATTTTGGGGGATTCTGGGTGAAGTTTTGGGGGAATTTTTGGGATAATTTTAGGGGAATTTTTGGAGAATTTTGGGAGAATTTTAGGGGAATTTTGGGGGAAATTTGGGGCATTTTTGGGTAAAGTTTTCAGGGAATTTTGGGGGGAAGGTTTGGGGGAAGGTTTGGGGGAATTTTGGGTGAAGTTTTGGGGGATTTTGGGATAATTTTAGGGGAATTTTGGGGTAAATTTTGGGGATTTTTGGTCCCACCTGGGGGTGCCTCAATTTCCTCAGGGGGTGGCAGCAGCTCTTCGACTTGGAAATCGGGAAAAAATCACAAAAATTGGGAAAAATGGGGAGAAATGGAGAAAAAAAGTGAGAATTTCGGGGAATTTGGGGAAAAATTGGGGAAAAATAGGATAAAATTGGGGAAAAATAGGATAAAATTGGGGAAAATGGGACAAGAAATGGGACAAAAAAGGGGTAAAATTGGGGAAAAATGGGATAAGAAAGCAGAAAAACGGGATAAAATTGAGGGAAAAATGGGATAAAATGGGGGAAAAACGTGGGAAAAAATGTGGGGAAAATTGTGGGGAAAATTGTGGGGAAAATTGGGAATTTGTGTTCATAAAAGAGAATTTGGGTTAATAAAGGAGAATTTGGGGTAAAAAAGGAGAATTTCTTCCTCACCTGGGTCAGTCCTACCCCCATGACCCCAAAGAAGGATCAGGAGCTGCCTCCAGCTCCTCCATCAGAGCTCTGGAATCTGGGAGCAGAAGAGCCCTGGAATGAGGAAAGAAAATGGGAAAACAATAAAATTAATTGGGGAAAATTTGGTGATTTTGGGGCGATTTTGGAAAGTTTGGAGTGGATCTTGAGAGGGGTTTTTGGAGAAAATTTGGAGGATTTTGGGAAATTGATTTTGCTGAATTTTGGGGGAAAATTTTTTCAGGTTTTTTGATATTTTTTTGGAATTCCCTTGATCTCCACCCAGGGGATCTTTAAGGGATTTTTGGGTGATTTTTGGGTGATTTTTTGGGGAATTTTTTGGGGGATTTGGAAACTTTGATGTGGATTTAGAGGGGATTTTTGGGGAAAATTTGGAGGATTTTGGGAAATTAATTTTGCTGAATTTTGGGGGATTTTTTTTTTTTTTTTAATTCCCCTCCATCTCCACCCAGGGGATCTTCAAGGGATTGTGGGTGAATTTTTGAGGATTTTTGGGCGATTTTTGGGGGGATTTTCGGGGGGGGATTTTGGAAAGTTTGGAGTGGACCTTGAAGGGATTTTTTGGGAAAATTTGGAGGATTTTGGGAAATTAATTTTGCTGAATTTTAAAGGGATTTTTTAATTTTTTTTTTTTTTTAATTCCCCTCCATCTCCACTCAAGGAATCTTTAAGGGATTTTTGGGTGAATTTTGGGGGGATTTTTTTGGGATTTTGGGTGAATTTGGGGGGATTTTTGGGATATTTTTGGGGTGAATTTTGTGAATTTTTGGTACATCCGGGGGGGGGGGGGGGGTGTGTGACATTGATGTCCAGCAGGGGGCGCTGCACCCGATTCAGCCTCTCCAAAATCACCGAAACTTCTTGGGGCGAAACCGCCCCAAAATCCACCCAAAAATCAACCATGAAACACTAAAATGTCCCAAAAATGTGAAATCCTGGGAAAAAATGGCCCAAAAATGTCCAAAAATGTCCCAAATCCACCAAAATTTCCATTCGAGATCCCATTTTTTTTTCCAAAATCTCCCCAAAAATCTTCCCAAAATTGCCCCAAACCCCAAAATTTCCCCAAAAATCCCCTCAAAAAACCCAAAATTCCCCCCAAAATCCCAAATTCACTCCAAAAATTGCCCCAAAATCCACCAAAAATCCCTCAAAAACACCCAAAATTTCCCCAAATTTCCTTCCCAAAATCCTCCAAAAATTCTCTCCAAGTTCCCCCCAAATTACTCTTAACCCACCCCAAAAACTCTTCAAAATTTCCCCAAATGTCCCCCCAAAATAATTCAACAATCTTGCCAAAATTCCTCCAAACCCACCCCAAAATTTACCTTCAAGACCCCAAAAACTCCTAAAAATATGCGCCAAAAATTCCAAACCCCCTCAAAAATCTCCCCAAATATCCCTCAAAATCACCCAAAAACCCCAAAATTCTACTAAAAAAACCCTCAAAAAGCCCAAAAATTCCCCTAAAAATTGCCAAAAATTCCCCCAAAAATTCCCCAAAAATCTCCCCAAAATTACCCAAAAACCCCCCCAAAATTGCTACAAAAATTCCCACCAAAATCCCAAAAATTCCCCCCAATATCCACCAAAATTTCCTTAAATCCACCCCAAAATTTCCCCAGAACACTTAAAATTCCCTCCAAAAATCCCCCCCAAATCCCTCAAAATTTCCACTAAAAATTCCCACAAATCCATCCCAAAAATGTCCCAAAAAACCTCCAAATTCTCCCCAAACATCCCCAAAATCCCAAATTTATCCCCAAAATCCATCCCAAAAATGACCCAAAAAATCTCCAAATTCTCCCCAAAATTCCACATCCATCACAAAAATTCACCCCAAAACTTTCCCAAATTTCCCTAAAAATTCCCCTCCAAAAACCCCAAAATGCCCCGAACTGGAACCCCTCATTAGCATAATCCCGCGGGTGGCACCGCCTACCGAGCAGGTGCCAGCATTGCCTCCTGTAAACTCTCGCGAGACCGAGCTGCAGCATCGCGCCCAAATAGAGTAAGCAGTGAGGGGGCGGGGGCCCGGCAGGAGGGGGAGAGGCCTCCCAACCGCTTTGGCCAATCACGAACAAGGTCACTGCGGCGCTGGGCGGGGCCAAGGTGTGATTGACGGGGGCGCAAAATAATGCGGGAAAAGGGGGGGATTAAAAAATGGGAATTTGGGTAAAAACAGTGATTAAAAAAATTGGAAAAAAATAAGAAAAAGTAGGATAAAACTGGGGAAAATTTGGGAAAAAATGGGATAAAGTTGAGGAAAAAAATGTGGAAAAAAGAAAAAGAGGAAAAAGGAGGGAAAAGGATAATATCGGTGAAAAATTTGGAAAAAAAAAATTGGGAAAAAAATGGGAAAAATGGGATAAAAATGGAGAATCTGGGGGATTTTTACAGTTTTTTTGAGCACAATTTGGGTTTTTTGGGGGTAAATGTGGGGGTTTAATTTTTGGGGGTGAATTTGGGGGTTTTGGGGTGAATTTGGGGGATTTTGGGCACATCCACCCCCAGGTACTCCCGGCGGAGGAGGCGAGAGTGGCAGGTGGCTGCAAGCCTGAAAAAAAACCCCAAAATCACCCAAATCCACCCAAACAATCCCTCCAGATCCCCCTGAAACTCCCCAAAAACATCCCCAAAAATCCCCCCAAAATTCAAAATAATTTCCTCAAAAATCGCCCCAAAATTCAAAATAATTTCTAAAAAAAATTTCCCAAATTTTCCCCCAACCCCATTGCAAAAATCACCCCAAAATTGACCAAAATCAGCCAGAAATGACCCAAATTCCACCTCGAATCTGTTTGGAATTACCCAAAATTCACCAAAAAAAAGCTAAAATCCCCCAAAATGACTCAAAATCCACAGAAAAATGATGCAAAATTCACCCAAAATTCTCCTAAAATCAGCTAAAATTGATTTTAAATGACCCAAAATCTACATTAAAATGATCCAAAATCCGCTAAAGATTTAAATAAAATGCTCCAAAATCCACCGAAAATGACCCAAAAAGAGCTAAAAATGACCCAAAATGAGCAAAAATTGACAGAAAATTACCCCAAACCCCCCAAAACGTCTCAAAATCCACTGAAAGATCACCCAAAATGAGCTAAAATTGACCAAAATGACCCAAAATCCGCATTAAAATGACCCAAAATAAGTTTAAAAAATGACTTAAGACCACCCAAAATCCACTGAAAATTCCCCAAAATCCAAAGAAACGGACACAAAATCCTCCCCAAAAATCCCAAAAAATCCCTCAAAAATCCCCAACAAATCCCCCAAAAATACCAAAAAGTCCCCCCAAAAAATCCCAAAAAATACCCCAAAAATTTCCAAAAAATCCCCAAAAATCTCCCCAAATCCCCCAAAAATCCCCAAAAAATATCCCCCATAAAATCCCTCAAAATTTTTCAAAAAATCTCAAAAAAATCCTTCAAAATTCCCAAAAAATAAAAAAAAAATTTTTCAAAAAATCCCCAAAAATCCCCCGAAAATTCAAAAAAATCCCCCTAAGTCTCCAAAAATCCCCAAAAAATCCTCAAAAATCCCCCCAAAATCCCCCCAAAAAATCCCCCCAAATCCCAAAAAAGCCCCTAAAATTCCAAATTTTGCTCACCAGATGGTCCCGAAGCAGCCCGAGTGTCTCCGCAGCACCTCGGGGTAGTTGAACATGATGGAAACTCGTCCTGGTTAATTCATGAATTAATTAATTATTTGCAAAAGGTTTTTAATTAATTTTGTTAATTTAGAAAAATTCGGGGGGGTTGAGAAACGAGGCGGTTTGGGCAAAAAAAAAGAAAAAAGAAGTGAAAATCTGCTCGCAAGTGGTAAAAAATGGGAATTTCAATTAACTAATCAATTAAATGGGAATATGAATCAATTTAATATGAATTATCGAAAGGCAATTTTAAAAATTATTTAAAGGAAAAAAAACCCCGAAATATGCAGCCAAATCCTCCTAACATTTAATTTGATTTGTTTATGGACGCTTAAACTTAATGCAACAATAAATAAACACTTAATAAATTAAATAAATACTCAATAAATTAAATAAATACTTTATAAATATTTTTAATTTAATGGTTAAAACTGGGGATTTTTGACCTTATAAAAAGGTCAAACCCCCCGAAAAAATTTAAATAAGATTTCCTAATTCTGAATACATGTTATTAAATATCAGTATTCATTAATTTTAATTAAATATTCATAAACTTGACACAATGAGTGCAGTATTTAAATTATTTAGAGGCAAAAAACATGAAAAACAGCCAGAAAATGCCTCAAAAAGCTCCAAAACTTCACCCCAAAATTGAATAAATATTTAATTAAGCATTTAACTAAATAGTTGAATTGAAGAGCAATAAGCTTAATTAACTTTAAACTTTTAAAGCTTAAAAATCGAGTTTAGCACTTTAAACATGAAAACCATCTATTAAAATTCAATCAATAAGTTGCTAATAAAAAATATTAAACTGGAGCAAAATTTAATTTAATTAAGGAGACAACACAGATAAATTTGAGGCAAAAATGGGTTTAAAAACCGCGATTTTAGTTATGCAATCGCTGCTCCAGCAAAACTTGAAAACCCTCAAAAAAAAAAGCAGCAGAATGCCGTGATTGAAACCAATTAACCAACTAATTAATTAAGTTACTTAAGGGATTAAATCTGGAAAATATATTAATAATTCAATTTAAAAGAGCTTTAAACCACCTCCCCCTCCCCCGTCGGGCTTCCCTTTTTAAAACCCAAAGAAACGTCGAATTTTCCGCCAGAGCGCCAATTAGTGCCTTAATTGGGCACCTTAATGGTCACCGCGAACATCCCATGATTAATTAAGTTAATTGGATTAATTAAATTAAGGAATTAATTACTTAAACGGTGCCCTGACGCCGGGAGCCTCAACCCCCGCCATCTCCGGACTGAGCCTCAGGGCGCCTCGCGGCCCCTTTTATCACCTCGGTAGCCCCGCCTCCTTTGCGGCCTTTCAGCCAATCACGATGTCACTCACTTCATACTAGCCCGCCCTTTATCCCGCCCCATTTTCTCCCGCCAGCCAATCAACGCACGGCTACTCAACCGGCAACCAGCTATGGCTAATCAGAGGGGTGTATAGAAAAAGCGGGAAACGCTCAGCCAATGGGAGAGCCGGGTGCCTCACGGCGCGGGACCAATCAGAGCGCGGATTCCGTGAGAGGAGAAGGAAGGAAAATGGCGGCCGGGGCTGTTTATTGAGAGAATTTGACGGACCCCGGGTGAGATTTGAGGGATTTTGGGGATCCCTGAAGGATTTTCTTGAAGTTTTTGAGCGATTTTAGGGTTATTCCGGGGCCTCCCTGAGGGATTTTATTGAGGTTTTTGATGTGATTTTGGGGGGTCCCTGAGGGATTTTATTGATGTTTTTGGGGTGATTTTGGGGGGTCCCTGAGTGATTTTATTGAAGTTTTTGAGGGATTTTAGGGGGTCTCTGAGGGATTTTATTGAGGTTTTTGGGGTGATTTTGGGGGGTCCCTGAGTGATTTTATTTACGTTTTTGGGGTGATTTTGGGGGGTCTCTGAGTGATTTTATTGATGATTTTGGGGTGATTTTGGGGGATCCCTGAGTGTTTTAATTTAGGTTTTTGGGGGATTTTGGGGGATCCCTGAGTGTTTTAATTTAGGTTTTTTGGTGGAGTCCCTGAGTGATTTCATTGAGGTTTTTGAAGGGTCCCTGAGGTATTTTATTGAGGTTTTTGGGGGGTCCCTTAGTGATTTTTTTGACGTTTTGGGGGTGACTTTATGGGGGGTCCACGGAGAGATTTTACTAAGGTTTTTGTGGGATTTTGGGGGGTCCCTGAGTGATTTTTTTAAGGGTTTTGGAAGGTCCCTGAGGGATTTTATTGAGGTCTTTTGGGGGTCCCTGAGTGAGTTTTTTGACGTTTTTGGGGTGACTTTATGGGGGGGTCCACGGAGAGATTTTACTGAGGTTTTTGTGGGATTTTGGGGGGTCTCTGAGGAATTTTATTGAGGTTTTTGGGGGGTTCCTTGAGGGATTTTTTTGAGGGATTTTGGGGGGTCCGTGAGTGATTTTATTGAGGTTTTTGGGGTGATTTTGGGAGGTCCCTGAGGGATTTTATTTAGGTTTTTGTGGGATTTTGGGGGGGCCATGAGTGATTTTATTGAGGTTTTGGAGGCATTTTGGGGGGTCCCTGAGTGATTTTATTGAGGTTTTTGAGGGATTTTTGGGGGGGTCCCTGAGGGATTTTATTGAGGTTTTTGGGGTGATTTTGGGGTAGTCCCTGAGTGATTTTATTGAGGGTTTCAGGGGGTCCCTGAGGGATTTTATTGATGTTTTTGAGGTGATTTTATGGAGGGTCCACGGAGTGATTTTATTTATGTTTTTGTGGGATTTTGGGGGTTCCCTGAGGAATTTTCTTGAGGTTTTTGGGGTGATTTTATGGGGGTCCGTGAGTGATTTCATTGAGATTTTTGGGGTGATTTTGGGAAGTCCTTGAGGGATTATTTTGAGGGATTTAGGGGTTATTTTGGGTAGGTCCCTGAGGTATTTTATCGAGGGTTTTTTGTGGGATTTTTGGGGGTTCTTGAGTGATTTTATTGCGGTTTTTATGAGATTTTCAGCGATCCCTGAGTGATTTTATTGATGTTTTTGGGGTGATTTTGGGGGGTCCTTGAGTGATTTTATTTACGTTTTTGGGGTGATTTTGGAGGGTCCCTGAGGGATTTTATTGAGGGTTTTGGGGTGATTTTGGGGGGGGGGTTCCTGAGGGATTTAATTGAGGGTTTTGGGGGATCCCTGAGAGATTTTATTGAGGGTTTTGGGGGATCCCTGAGAGATTTTATTGAGGTTTTTGAAGTGATTTTGGGGGGTCCCTGAGGGATTTTTGAGTTTTTTTGGGGTGATTTTAGGGGGTCTCTAAGCTATTTTATTTAGGTTTTTTTGGGATTTTGGGTGGTCTCTGAGTGATTTTATTGATGTTCTTGTGGGATTTTTGGGGGGTCTCCAAGAGATTTTATTGATGTTTTTGTGGGATTTGGGGGGGTCCCTGAGTGATGTTATTGAGGTTTTTTGGATGATTTTGGGGGGTCCCCATGTGATTTTATTGAGGTTTTTGTGGGATTTTGGGGGTTCCCTGAGTGATTTTATTGATGTTTTTGGGGTGATTTTGGGGGGGGTCCTTGAGTTGTTTTATTTACGTTTTTGGTGTGATTTTGAGGGGTCCATGAGGGATTTCATTGAGGTTTTTGAGGGATTTTGGAGGGGGCTCCCTGAGGGATTTTATCGAGGTTTTTTTGTGGGATTTTGACGGGGCCTTGAGTGATTTTATTGACCTTTTTTGGGTGATTTTGGGGGGTCCCTGAGGAGTTTTCTTGAGGTTTTTGGGGTGATTTTGGAAGGTCCCTGAATGATTTTCTTGAGGGTTTCGGGGGGTCCCTGAGGGATTTTATTGAGGTTTTTGGGGGGCCCCTGAGTGATTTTATTGATGTTTTTGAGGTGATTTTATGGGGGGTCCACGGTGTGATTTAATTGATGTTTTTGTGGGATTTTGGGGGGTCCCTGAGGAATTTTCTTGAGGTTTTTGGGGTGATTTTATGGGGGTCCGTGAGTGATTTCATTGAGGTTTTTGGGGTGATTTTTGGGGGTTCTTGAGGGATTATTTTGAGGTATTTAGGGGTGATTTTGGGTGGTCTCTGAGTGATTTTATTGAGGTTTTTGGGGGATGTTGGGGGGGTCCCTGAGTGATTTAATTTACGTTTTTGGGGTGATTTTGGAGGGTCCCTGAGGGATTTTATTGAGGGTTTGGGGGTGATTTTGGGGGGGTTTCTGAGAGATTTTATTGAAGTTTTTGAGGGATTTTGGGGGGTCCCTGAGTGTTTTTATTAAGTTTTTTGAGGGATTTTGGGAGGTCCCTAAGTGATTTTATTTACGTTTTTGGGTGATTTTATGGGGGGTCCCTGAGGAATTTTCTTGAGGTTTTTGGGGTGATTTTGGGTGGTCTATGAGGGATTTTATTGAGGTTTTTGAGGGAGTTTTGGGGGGGGGGGACACCATGAGTGATTTTCTTGAGGTTTTTGGGGTGATTTTGGGGGTGTCCCTGAGGGATTTTATTGCGGGTTTTGGGGTGATTTTGGGGGGGGGTCCTTGAGGAATTTTTTGGAGGGATTTCGGGGGGTCCCTGAGGGATTTCATTGAGGTTTTTGAGGGATTTTTGGGGGGATTCTTGTGGGATTTTATTGAGGTTTTTTGGGTGATTTTGGGGGCTCCCTGAGTGATTTTATTGAGGTTTTTGCGGTGATTTTGGGGGGTCCCTGAAGAATTTAATTGAGTTTTTTTGGGGTAATTTTATGGGGGGTACATGAGGAATTTTCTTGAGATTTTTGGGGTGATTTTGGGTGGTCTCTGAGGGATTTTATTGAGGTTTTTGAGGGATTTGGGGGCGGGGTCCCTGAGTGATTTTCTTGAGGTTTTTGGGGTGATTTTGTGGAGGGTCCCTCAGTGATTTCTTTGTGATTTTTGGGGTGATTTTTAGTAGTCCCTGAGTGATTTTATTGAGGGTTTCGGGGGGTCCCTGAGGGATTTTATTGAGGTTTTTGGGGGATTCCTGAGGGATTTTATTGGTGTTTT
The DNA here is from genome assembly GCF_903797595.1 of Erithacus rubecula. NCBI lineage: Eukaryota > Metazoa > Chordata > Aves > Passeriformes > Muscicapidae > Erithacus > Erithacus rubecula. Next base: position 2,904 of record NW_027635549.1, on the reverse strand, counting down.
TGGGATGATTTTATGGGGAGTCCACGGAGTGATTTTATTGATGTTTTTGTGGGATTTTGGGTGTTCTCTGAGGAATTTTCTTGTGGTTTTTGGGGTGACTTTATGGGGGTCCGTGAGTGATTTCATTGAGATTTTTGGGGTGATTTTGGGGGATCCTTGAGGGATTATTTTGAGGGATTTAGGGGTGATTTTGGGTGATATCTGAGTGATTTTTTTGAGGTTTTTGAGGGATTTTGGGGGGGTGGTCCCTAAGGGATTTTATCGAGGTTTTTTTGTGGGATTTTTGGGGGTCCCTGAGTGATTTTATTGATATTTTTGGGGGGTCCTTGAGTGATTTTATTGAGGTTTTTGAGGTGATTTTGGGGGGTCCCTAAGGTATTTTATTTAGGTTTTTGTGGGATTTTTGGGGGGCCATTTAGGAATTTTCTTGAGGTTTTTGGGGTGATTTTGGGTGGTCTCTGAGTGATTTCTTTGAGATTTTTGGGATGATTTTTGGGGGTCCCTGAGTGTTTTTATTGAGGTTTTTGTGGGATTTTGGGGGGTCCCTGAGGGATTTTATTGAGTTTTTTTGGGGTGATTTTATGGGGGGTCCCTGAGTTATTTTTTTGAGTGTTTTGGGTGATTTTATGGGGGGTCCCTGAGTGATTTTTTTGAGGGTTTCGGGGGGGTCCCTGAGGGATTTTATTGATGTTTTTGAGGCGATTTTATGGGGGGTCCATGGAGTGATTTTATGGATTTTTTTGTAGGATTTTGGGGGGGTCCCTGAGGAATTTTATTGAGGTTTTTGGGGTGATTTTATGGGGGTCCGTGAGTGATTTTATTGATGTTTTTGGCGTGATTTTTGGGGGGTCTCTGAGTGATATTCTTGAGTTTTTTGGGGTCATTTTGGGTGATTTCTGAGTGATTTTATTGACGTTTTTGAGGGATTTTGCCGGGGGGGGTGTCCCTGAGGGATTTTATCGACGTTTTTTTGTGGGATTTTGGGGGTTCCCTGAGTGATTTTATTTACGTTTTTGGGATGATTTTGGGGAGTCCCTGAGGGATTTTATTACGGTTTTTGTGGGATTTTGGGGGGTCCCTGAGTGATTTTATTGAGGGTTTTGGGGTGATTTTGGGGGGGTCCTTGAGGGATTTTTTTGAGGGATTTTGGGGGGTCCCTGAGTGGTTTTATTGATATTTTTGGGGGATCCCTGAGTGATTTTATTGAGGTTTTTGAGGGATTTTTGGGGGGGTCCCTGAGTAATTTTTTTGAGGTTTTTGGGGTGATTTCGGGGGATCCGTGAGGGATTTTATTGAGGTTTTTGTGGGATTTTGGGGGGTCCCTGAATGATTTTCTTGACTTTTTGGGGTGATTTTGGGGTGTCTCTGAGTGATTTTATTGATGTTTTTGGCGTGATTTTTGGGGGGTCCCTGAGTGATTTTCTTGAGGTTTTTGTGGTGATTTTGGCGGGGTGGGGGCTGTTCCATCTTGGGGTCTCTGGGGCTTTTCTGGGGTGTGGGTGGGGGGGTCTGTGCCAGAGTGGGGGATGGGCTGCTGCCAGTGCCCGGGGGGCTCTGCTGGGGTGGGGGTTGGGCACCCGGGGTGAATGATGTGAATAATGTGAATAATGTGAATAATTCCAATAATGCCTTCCTTTCCTGGGCTCAATCCCAGAGCCCACCTGAGCACTCCTGCTTGGGCTCTCCTGGAATTCCAGCAAATCCCCCTCTGTGGTGGCACATTTTGGAGATCAGGGATGCTGGATGAAAAATTATTCATCAGATACACCACACTCACCATGCAGTTCTTCTCTACTTTATTTTTTAATCTATCTCTTAAAAATTTTTAATAAATGAAAGAAAAAGGGCAAAGTGCCCCAAATATCTGTGCAGTTCTTCAACATCATTCCCTAAGCAAACAAAAAAAGACCCCAAAAACACGCAAAAACAGAAGATAAAGAAGCAAAAATAAACCTTGTCCACAAAACCATCTACATGCACCTCCAAAGCCCCTCCTAAACCCATCTGATTGAATCTAATCTAATCTAGTCTGATCTAATCTAATCTCCATCTCTACTAGAGATTGAAGAGGGTCAGGGAGTCCCAATCCATCCCATCCCCGCCGGGCAGGGAGCTCGGGATGTTGGCAGCCCCCTGCTCGGCGGGGATGCAGCCGGGGAGGGTCTCACTGCTCTCCCCGTGCCAGGCCACCTCCAGGAAAGCCGTGGCCAGCACGGTTTCATCCAAAGCCGGCTTGGCGGGGCTGAGCTCAGGCAGGAGCGGCTCTTGTGGCCAGTCCAGGTGCTGCAGGTCGCCGAGAAAGGAGAATTCTCCTTGCTCCGGGCCGAGATCGAGCAGAGCTTCCCAGTCAGCGCTGTCCTTCAGCTCCGGCAGCTCGCCCGGCTCCTCCTGGGCGCTGCTGGGCAGCCAAGAGGCCTCGGCAGCTGCAGGGGGATTCCAGCTGTGGCCGCTTTCAAACTCCTCTAACTCGCGCAGCAGCTGCTGCAGCTCCGCGCCCACCTCGAGGCAGCTGCGGGCGGGGCTGGGGCAGCGACGGGCCTCGGGATCCGCACTGGGATGGGCTCCAGGATTGGCACTGGGATGGGCACCGGGATGGGCACCGGGATGGGCTCCGGGATGGGCTCCGGGATGGGCTCCGGGATGGGCTCCGGGATGGGCTCCGGGATGGGCACCGGGATGGGCTCCGGGATGGGCTCCGGGATGGGCTCCGGGATGGGCTCCGGGCCGGGTACCGGGCCGGGCTCGTCTGCCCGACCCCGCCGGGATCTGCTCCGGACGCCTCCTGCGCCCTTTGCAGCTGCTGCTCCTCAGCCCCTCGGCGTCCTGGGGGCGAAGCTTCCAAAAGGCGCCTCTGCCCGGCTCGCCCTTCTCCCGGGGCACCTTGATGAAGCGCTTGTTGATGCA
>NW_027635550.1:0-42836 GCF_903797595.1 Erithacus rubecula | reverse complement strand
AACTAAGAAAACCCAGCCCTCCTGAAATCAGCTCTGATTGGTACACAGTAATTCCTGCAGGGGCAGATTGCAACCACCAATTCATGGAGCAGCAACTCAAGAAACTCCCCAGGCCAAAAGAAGAGACACTCAGCCATGGACTGAGGGGAATAATTACAGTGAGAAGGCTGTTAACCAAAAGAAGGCAGAATACTAACTAAGAAGACAATCAGGCCCCTTGTAACCAATGAATGCTGATTCCGTTGTTTGCTAGTCTGTATAAATAATGAGTTTTGATGGTGAGTTTGTCTGATTTGTGAAATACCACTGAGCATCCAGACATGTGCAACAGTCAAATAAGCAGACAGTGTCTCTCTCTAGTGTACAATTATTGACTGGCTGCAGCCCAGTAGCAAATCCACTTCTTTTGGACAACATCTTGACCAAGTTTCATGGAGATCAGTTTTTAATGGCATGACCAGTAACAGTCAAAGTGTCAAGAAATCCTTTTGGCTTTTTAACTCTCAGAAACCATGGCCCATAATGACCACTGCAACTCCAGTTGCTTATTGTCCATGTGACAAGAATCAGTCACTAATCAATTAAAACTATAGAAAGAGTCACCAAATTGAAGTTCCTTCTGCATAAGTATTCAGCCACGGCTTTTATTGCACCACATTTACTGCAAGGATTTTCCACCGTGTCTGATGGAGGCCATCACACACACATTGGATCAGTTCTCTAATACCCTGGCCAGAGGCTTCAGCCTTGTCCTTTGCCTTTTGCTAAAAGCAGTTTCAACCCCTGTTGCTTGGGTTTCTTGGAAAGGAACAAGAAAGATAACTATTACATTTTAGATAAAAGTCCCTTCCCAACTGTAAAACATCAACTCACCTTCATGAAGCTTCCATTGATGCACATGAAAAGGGAGAGAAAAAAAGATACAGTTAGGTTTGGTGAGCCCCCCTAGTGATGCATGCAAACCTCAGCTCAGAGAGCAGTTAAAGCAGAGCAGGTGAGGAAGGGTGGGGTATCACCCTCTAAGTTTGGTTAAGAACATTCAAAGCAATAGCAAAGGGAGCTGCTGCCCGGAGAACAAACAAGTGGGTGCTGCTGATTCTGCACCCACTACTGCAGCAAAATGGAATTGAACAGGGTAGAAACAGAGGCAGTTTAGGAACCACCTGAACACCCTCATCCCTCATCCCTCCTCCCCGTTCCCTAATTCAGATTGGCCTAGAGCTCTTTCTTTTCCTCATTCTCCATCAAACTGGCAAATTCTGCCATGATACCCATAACACTTCATGAACAGTTTCTGAAGAAACGAAACCACAACAGAAATTGGGAGTAAACAATTTTGGGGCCCCAAAACAGAGACCCCAAAACCACAGACCCCAAAAATAGAGACCCCAAAATAAACACCGAAACCCCAAAAATCAGCACGGGAGCCCAAAAACAGAGACCCCAAACATCAGACACTGGGACTTCCAAAAACACAGAGAACCCCCAAATACAGAGAGACCCCAAAAATAGAGGAAACCCGAAAAACAGAGACCCCAAAAATTAGCACAGGGACCCTAAATAGCAGCACGGGACCCCGAATAAACACAGAGACCCCAAAATCAGCACAGGGACCCCCAAAACAAGCACCGGGACCCCAAATGCAGCACAGGGAACCCGAAAAAATGAGAACCCAAAACCAGAGAGAACACCAAAAGCGCACAGGGACCCCAAATAAACCCTGGGAACCCCAAAACTACAGAGAACCCCCCCAAAAAATAGCGAGAACCCCCCAAAAATACGGGAAAACCCTAAAAACACCCAAAATAATGAACCCCCCAAAAACGAATCCCAAAATAGAGGGAACCCCCCAAAATACGACGAACCCAAAAATAACAGGACCGACCCCCCCCTCCCCCCAAAATATCAGGCCCCCCCCCAATACTGGGAACCCCCAAAAGAGCCGAGACCCCCCCCAATAAAATTACCAGGGACCCCCCAAATATCCGGGACCCCCCCCAAATTATTGGGATCCCCCCCAAACTCCAGGGACCCCCCCAAAAAGAAGCCGGGACCCCCAAATATCGTCCCCCCCCACCCCCCGGAATATCGGGACCCCTCCCCAAAAAAAACACCGTGGACCCCCCAAATATTGGGAGTTCCCCAAATACCGGAACCCCCTCAAATATCGGGAACCCCCCCAAAAAATAGAAGACCCCCCCTCCCAAACACTGGGACCCCCCAAAAATACCAGGACCCCCCAAATATTGGGAGTCCCCCAAATACCGGGACCCCCCCAAAACACAGCCAAAACACCGCGATTCCCCAAATACCGAGGACCCCCCCCCCCCCCCCAAAATATAGACCACCCGCCCCAAAATAACGTGAGACTCCCCCCGAAAAAGAGCGGGAAACCCCCCAAATATCGGGATCCCAATCCTGGGACTCCCCCCCCCCCTCAATCCGAGAATCCCCAAAATCGGGACGCCCCCAAATATCAGGACCCCCCCCCCAAAAAAATACCGAGACCCCCCCAAACACCGGGACCCCCCCCCAAAAAATAGAGACCACCCCCAAACACCGGGACCCCCCCCCCCAAAAAATAGAGACCCCCCCCCAAACACCGGGATCCCCCCAAAAAAGACAGGACTCCACCGCCCCCCAGTCACTGACCTGGTCCCAGTCGGTTTTTTTGGGGGGGGTCCCGGGCGGTTTTTTGGGGGGGGTCCAGGGGGGGGTCTGGGCCAAGCCCCGTCCGAGCCCCCCCCGGGTGGAACCCCCGCAGGGACCGCCGGGAGAGCGCGCGGAGAAGCATCGGGAATTTGGGGAGGGGGCTGGGATTGGCGCCTCTGCTGGGCCGGGAGTGGGGGGTGCGGTGCTTTGTGCCTTTTTAGCCTTGTTCTGCCTTCGCTTTCCCGCTGTTTATCCCCCCCTGTGTGCAGTTTTAGGGTTTGTTTTTGCTGCCTTTTCCCCTCCTCTTTCCCCCGCGCGTGTTTGGGGTGCAGCAGCCCCGGGAGGGCTGTGCCGGGCTCGGTTCGGGCTCGGTGCCGTGGCGGGTCCGCACGGCTTCCACCGCCACCTGCTCGTTCCCAATACGGGGATCTAACCCCTGCAGATATAGATGCCCTACTGCAAAAGTTTCTCTTTCCCTTCCCCCGCGGGGCGGCATTCCACCCTCTCCCCCGTTCTCGGGGCGCTCCCGGTTTCCCCGCGGGGTCCGGAGCTGCCGCCGGCGTCTGCAGCCCGAGTGCTGAGCCAAAACAAAACAGAACAGAACAAAAACAACGAAACCCACACAAAATGAAACGAAACGAAACGAAACGAAACAAAAGAAACGAAACGAAACAAAACAAAAAAGAGAAAGGGTGATTTTTTAAATTGTTTACTGGAGGAATTCAAAACTATCTGTGTGCACTGTGGCACAGTTAGAATGGTATTGGCTTTTAGTATAATAATTAGAAATGTATATACCCAACAATATTTAGAGGCCGATAATGTTTCTGCCCCCTTAATTCGGGGGACCCTTTCTTCACAAATGTTTTTAATTAAATGCCAGTAAAAGTGCAGTTAATATTTAAGCGTGGACAGAAAAATGCTGTTTACTATAAACATATGTGTCAACATTTTCATTATTTATACCTTTTTAGTACTTTCAGAATGATTAAAGCTGTACTTTGAAAAATCCTAATAAAGCTATACTTAATAATTGCAATTACCATGATCTATGCTCAAATCCAAATTACATAGAATCACAACATACTTATCACATCCTTTATAATCCCTTCATTAAAAACATCCTGTTCACAGATTTTTCGGAATTTTTTAGTGCCTTTTTGTATGAACAGCATTAGGGTTAGTTACGTCTATAACTTGTAAGAGATGTTGGTTTCTCTTCCTGTTAAGTTAAGGTGCAATATTATAATGTCCAATTGCAATCTATTAAGATTAACTAAGGCTAAGTTCTATTAGGTTAATTCTGTTCTATTTAATTTCTGTTAAGCTTCAGTATCACTAAGTTTAGACAATGTTCTGTTCCAGTTTTATTTTGATCATGTAATGTTTGGTATTAATACTGATTAACTGACTTCTCTTAAGTGTGCTTTTTGTTCTACTGAAGTGATAATTAGGAATAAACCGGGACCTTTTCATTTTGCTGAACAAGGGTCTGTGTTTTGATTCATTTCTATCTCAAAGGCAAGTTCTGCTGCAACACTGTTAATTGCATGGTGTGAATTTACCCCTTTTCTAATAGGCATAATTCATAAGATATTAATGTTGGATTTGCAGCTGAATTTTTCATATGTTTTAGCATCTCTTGGTGTAATTGTCTATGAGACACATGTCATTTTCAGGATATTTTCTTCTCTAGTTGCATATGCATCTCCTTTGTCCAGGCTACCTCTCTGTTGTCTCATGATTGTCAGTATTTTCAGAGTTCCAAGAAATGAAAACCTCTTCCAAACTGATGATCTTGTGGTCCTCGTGAGAGGACAGAGCACAGATGCAATCCCAATCCCTTACTAAAGCACTCCAGCAGTTTGTTGCCATCCAGACATCTCCATCCCAAGGAAAACTTTGGAGTTTTGGATGGATTTGATTAATCTTTCACCCCAAGACCTTTACTCCTGACTTGTATTCCTAAGAAACTTGTTATTGAAAAGATATCAGGGATTCTCTTCCAGTTAGAGCCTGGACTCTGGCTCGGGCTCTGCCCGGATGGGAAAATGCCCACAGACCCAAGTGTTTCCTGCATCAAAACAATACTCGAGTCATTTGACTTGGCAATTTGACCCCATCAATAGAGATCTGGACCTATTTTTGAAGTGAGCTTGGGAATCATTTTCCAGAGATGATTATCCAATTCTGCACTGATTGGATGTTTATAAGCTGTTGCTGACACTGGAATTATGGTACAATGTTCTAATGCTTGGTAATCATCTAATTTCATGTTATTAATTATGTCTGTTATCATGCCTGGTTTTGATTGGCATGTCTGAATTATCCCCCACTGCTGTAAGTTTCTGGTCTCACTAAACACATTGTTTTGTTATTCCCTTCAGTCACTGAGGGTACTTGGAGCACTCGAATGGGGACTGGGGAGTCCCTGCACCTTATAACTACATATTATATTACTGGCTTTTTGCAATATTAAAATGAATGCTATCTGTTTAATTTTGGTAAACCTTATTTTAGATCTGTTATTAACAAAACTTAGAAATAATAGTATGATAAATATATTTCTCTTGGACTACAACATGGTGATTTTAAAAAGCTTTTGTTCATCTGAGTAACTCAGAGAATGGTAAAAAGATGACCAGGAGTTTCTTCACATTCTTGGATTATCCTACCTGGATGAATATAGGGATGACAACAACCAAAACCCCAGGGAAATCATTTATGGAGCCACAATAAAAGCTGATTTACAGGCTGGGGATGATTTTGAATAATACATGAAGGTCAATGAATACTCAACATGCTGATGCATTTAGGGAAGTCTTGTCTGAGTTAGTGTGTGCTCTTGGCTGAACTTCAAGTACCCGGAGATAAGAATCTTTTCTTTACTGTTTTTGTCTTTGTGTGGGTTTCCTGTGCTGGGGGAGGGGTGGATTTCGCCTGAGGGAAGCAACGTGAGGCCGGGGAGTGGGAGGGGCTGTCCCGCGTCTGGGGGCCTCCCCTGTGAGCTGCGGGGACCAATCAGAGAGCTGATTGAGTGATGGACAGCTCGGGAAACCAATGAAAAGTCATTTTGCTTTCTCAATTCACAGTGGATCAAGTTAACTAATCTCTCCTTCGGCCTCAGGCTCCCGGTGTGGTGCCGTGGCCTCTGGCCGGTGCCCCGGCCCCCGGCCCGGCCCCGGCTCTGCGGGGAGCCCCCGGCGCGGCCCGGCTCGTGCTGGGACAGTTTCAGGGGCTGCCCCCGGGGCGCGCGGGGCTCGGCCATGGGGCGAGTGGGGCGAGCGTGGAACGGACACGCGGCCAAACGAACACGCGGAGAAACGGCCCCGGGGGTTCAGTTGCAACAGCAACAGCGGTAGCAGCAGCAGCGGCAGCGGCAGCAGCAGCAGCGGCAGCGGCAGCAGCAGCAGCAGCGGCAGCAGCGGCGGCAGCGGCAGCGGCAGCGGCAGCAGCAGCGGCGGCAGCAGCGGCAGCAGCGAGTCTACAGATTCTCTGGATCTCTTGTTCCTTCTCTTCCTCGGAGTCGCTTTCCCCGACCCTCTCCCTCTCTTACCTTCTCCCCTCTTCCCGTTCCGGGCCATGTTCCGAGCCCGCCCCCGGCCCCGGGCGGGGCTGCCCCTGTCCCGTCGCCGTCCCCGACCCCGCCCATCCCCCCCCGGTCTCGCCTCCACCCGGCTCTCGCTGTCCTGGCTGTGGCGCTGTTGGCTGGGCATCACTTCTCTTTGGCACCGCTTGTCCCAGCCCCATCCCCAGTCCCAGCCCCAGCCCCATCCCCAGTCCCATCCCCAGTCCCAGCCCCGGCCCCAGCCCCGGCCCCGGCTCCTCCCGGGGTCTGCGGAGGGCACACGCGGCGCGGCCGCTCCCGCCGACCCCGCTGCGGCTCCTTCAGCCCGAGCTCCGCCAGGGCCTGGGGCGGGTGGGGATGCTCAGCCCAGGACGCTCGGGGGGTGCTCGGGGGCCGTGTCTGGCCCCGGGCCGAGCGCTGACAGCCGCGTGTCGCCCGCAGGGGAGTCGCAGGAGGCGTTGGAGGAGCGGTACCGGATGGGTTCCCTGCTGGACAGCGGCGGCTTTGGCGGCGTCTTCCCGGTCACCCGGCTCGCAGACGGCACCACGGTGAGTGGCAGGGGCGGAGGAGGAGGGAGAAAGAGGGAGGAGGAGGAGGAGGAAGAAGATGATGAGGAAGGGGAGGTTGGAGCGCGGCGTGCCAGGCGGCGAGCTCAGCCTGCTGCTGCCCCTTGGCTCACAGGTGGCCGTCAAGCGCATCCGGCCCTGGGGCGATCTGGTGAGTGAGTGGGGCCAGAGGCTCTCATGGACAGCATTTCAAATCTTCCCTGTGCCCCCTCCAGGTGCCACACAGGGTGAGGGACATTCATCAGAGACTCGTGTCCTGTGCAACTGTGGATGCTGGGCTGCAAAATGACCTCCTGAGGCTGGCTGAAGAACACCCAGCTAATGTGGTGATGAGCCTCCTGCGCTGTGCCCCATTGTGTGACAGGTATGCGGCACAGGTGCCATGAGAGCTCAGGCTTCACTGGCCTGTAGGGCCATTGCCCTGCACAGCCTGTCCAGTGGGGTCTGCCAGACAGGCAGAGAGCTCTGGGCCCCTTGAGCCATCCTGTTTGCTGATCCTTCTGCCATGCTCCCTCCCTGCCCCTCAGGGCACGGGGGCTTTGTCACCCGGCCCCACTCAGCTGCATGGGGCTTGGTACTGATGCACAGCTCTGGTCCCACAGAGCTGCAGCCTTGATGTGGAAAACCATCGGCTCATCGGGACCAGCAGTGCAGAAGGTGCTTCCAGAGCTGCTCTTTGTGATGGAAGACAGGCCAGTATACAGCATGTTCTTCATCAAAGAGGACAACGAGGCCATCTTTGCACTGGCAGTGAGTTTCTGACACTGGCCTTTGCTTGCCCTCCAGGTCCCCTCTCCAGCAGCTCTCCATGCTCTGCCCAGTGCCCTGCAGCTCCCAGCCTTGGGCACTGGGCTGAAGGCTGGGCTAGGGACAGGCTCAGGGGCAGCAGGCCGGGTCCTCCCCCTGCGTCTCCCCTGGGGCCCTGCCACACGGACACCTCGGCACTGAGCACGGCCTCGGGCTGCTCTGTCTTTTGCAGGCAACTCTGGTGCTCTGGGTAACTGTCCACATGCCCGAGTGGCACCACACAATGGTCGCATATTCTGCCCGTGTCTTCGTGGCTCTGCTATTCCAAATTTTCAGCACCACAGAGCAGATGCCACAGGAGGTTGAGAACTTCTGGACAGCGTGCCGGGAGGAACACCGCCTTCCCAGCAAGCCCAACAGGTCCCAGTCACCCTGTCCTTCCCATGCCCTTGTGGCCAGGGTCACTGCTCCCAGCGTGACCTGGCCTTTGCTCTGGCCACAGGTTTGCAGTGCAGACCATGAAGGCTCTGCTCTGCCTGCTGGGCTGTGATAAGAAGCTGGTGGCTCTGGAGCGCAGGCGGGTCTGGGACACCCTGCTCTGTGCTGAGACCCAGCACTATGCAGTGGGGCTGCTGGCCAGGTGAGTCTCCCTTCTCCCCGCTGCCAGCATTGGTGCCCTGTGCCCAGAGTGCCCCACACGCTCCCCGTGGTCGTGGCCAGAGAGCCTTGGCACCGAGGGACAGCCGAGCAGCCTGGAAAAGGCTGGGAGAGGAGGGCTCCCAGGAGCAGCCGCCTCCCAAAGGGCCCACGTCCCCTCACAGGGTGCTGGGCAAAGGTCCCACACCTCTGTGAGTCAGTCCTGGGAGAGGTTTGCCCGCCCGGCTCAGGGCTTTGGTGCCTTTCTCCTCCTGCCAGGGAGATGCGCCGTGGCTCGAGCCCCTTGTGTTGCGGCATCGCCAGGCACCTGCTCAGCCTGCTCATCGGGGGGCAGCCGCGCTGGGATCTGCCGGCCCTGGCGTTCTTTGTGGAGGTGAGCCTGAGGGCCAGCGCTGCCTGGCTGAGCTGCCTCCCAGCTCTCTGGCTCTGGGAGCCGCAGCCGCCTGGCACGGTGCGCGCCCGGTGCTGCCGCCTGGGCCCGGCCCTGGGCAGTTCTGCACTCCCAGCGGCCGGGTCCCTGTCACTGCCCTGTGCCTTTCAGGTCCTGCAGTGCCTGGACTTGAGCCAACACGGGCACAGTGCCCTGTCAGTCATGTCCAGGCACCTGCCGAGCGAGAGCAGGGACAGGCTGCGCCTGGAGCTCAGAGGCCTCGTGGTGCTCAGCAAGGAGCCCTCGCTGGTGAGAAGGGGGCAGTGGCTGAAGCCACGCTGGCAGCAGGGGGCTGGGCAACGCAGCCCCTTGGGCTTGCCTGGGATTCGGCAGCTGAGGCAGCTGCTCCCAGCTCTCTGCCTCCCGCTTCAGCTGCCCCAGTGCCTCGGCACAGGCCTCTGGCCTCTGGGCCCTGAGGCAGCTGCGTGGGGTTGCAGGGCCAGGGCCCTGTTGGTGCTGCAGCCCTCCAGGGCTTCACAGCACAGCCTTGTGTTGCACACAGAGCGGAGGAATACGCGGCGTCTACCAACACCTGGTGGAGCAGCTGGGTGATCCAGATGGAGAGATGGTGTGGATGACCCTCTCTGTGCTCGCCCACATGCTCCAGGAGAAAGACCTAAAGATACCCAGCACCACTGCCCAGAAGCTGGCTGAACCACTCCTCCCACACTTTGAGAATGTAAGGTTCTGAGCCCACAGGCGCTGGACACTGCCAGGAAACTTTGTGCCCTGGACAGTTTGGGCCTTTGCCCCACTGGGCCTGGACTAGTGGGTGCTGAGCTCTTCTCCTTTCCTCCAGGACAACAGCCACGTGCAGCTGCTCTCCATCCAGGTTTTCAGCAAAGTGATGGAGCTGGTAGTGGAAGAGGGGAAAAAAGCTCTCACGAAAACCGTGAGCCAGAGCCTGCTTCCCCTCTTCTTGCACTGGCATGATGAGAACCGGTGCGTGGCGAAGGTGAGGTTTTGTGTCGTGCTGCTGCATCCCCGGCAGGGGCTTGGCTGCCTCTTCCCCTGGTGCCTCGTGGGCTCCAGCCTTGCCCTGGCCTTGGCACAGGGACGTGGGTCCCATGCCCTGGGCTATGGTGCCACCTCCGGCTCTTTACTGCTCTCCAGGCCTCTGGAAAAACCCTGATTAGTGCAGCCCGCTTCCTGCGGAGGAGGGATCTGGAGGAGCTGCTGAGCCAGCCGTGGCGCATGAAGGTCGCCAAGTGCCTGGTAAGGCCAGCCTGGAAGCCCCAGCCGCAGGCTGGAGAAGTCCCCTGCCCCCGGAGCTCAGCGTGCGGGGCCGGCAGCTGTGGCCCTGCCCAGCGCCGCAGCCAGGGCAGCCGCAGCCTGCGCCCTACACAGGGGCTGCTCCCTTCGCTGGGCCGCGTGGGCTCTCGGCCGGGCTCCTCCGGCCCCGAGCCGGGTGCCCACGGAGTCCCGGCCCGGCTGTCCCTCGGGGCTGTGCGGGCCGGGGAGGCCGGGGCTGGGCACAGGGAGCGCCCGGCCGAGGGGCAGAGCCCGCGCCGAGCTTTCCCTCCTGGCGCTCTCCGCAGCTGCTACAGGACGAGAGCCGAGCGGCCGAGCACCTGCGCTGGGCCCTGCCGTGCCTGCAGAGCCCGCAGCCGCGCCTGCGACAGGCGGCCCTCAGGCTCATCGGTGAGCCGCCAGCCCGCCGTCCCTCCCCGCCTCCGGCCCGGCTGCTGCCCCGGCAGCGGAGCCGGGCCCGGCGCGGTGCAGCCCCGCCTGCCCTCGGCGCTGCCGCCGCCCTCCCGCAGCCGTGCCCTGGGGCGGCACGATGCGCCAGGGGCCCGGGCTGAGCCCTGCCCGGGGGACGAGGCCGTGTGGCCGCAGGGCCGGCAGCGCCCCTGGGGGGCAGCTGTGCCGCTGGGGCCGACACGGGCTCTGTGTTGCCAGGGCTCGCCGGAACGCTCCTGAGGGGACGCAAGGAGGAGCTGCAGGTCCTCAGCGAGGGTGAGTGAGGGCAGCCGCCCTCGTGGCAGCGGGGCCGCCGGGGGCAGCTGCAAATGCCGGGCACGGAGCTACAATTGCTGCCCGGCTGCGGAGGGCTCTGCGGCCTGTGCGGACGAGGGGCGGTGTGGGCCGAGCACGGAGAGCTCTCAGGGACACGGGGGATCCGTGGCCAGCACCTTCTGGCCCGTGCCCTGGTCTCCTGCTCCTTCGTGGCCATGGCAAGAGCCGGGTGGGATGGCCCTGGCAGGAAGGTTTCCTTGGATTCCCACAGTCCAGCCTCTGACTGTGGTTCTGCTTCTCTCTCTCGCAGCCCTTCAAGCCCTGCGGGAGGACAAGAGCCCCTGCTTTATGAGGCAGGTTATCCAGCTGCAGTTCAACAGAAGATCTGCCGAACTTGGTCTGCTGGATCAGAAGAACCACTGTCCTTCGGTGACCTGCCCATTGAAGATGGGACCAGCTGCAGAGCAGACGGGACCAGCTGCAGCTCCAGGCACAGCTCTCGCTGCTCACAGCTGAGCCTGTGCCAAGCTCCAGGAGCTCTTGCCGACTCCCTCCCTGTTGGCAGCTCCCTCCCTCCATTCCTCAGGCCCTGCCTATCCCGTTTTGCCTCCCAGCTCACCCCTTCGCTTCGCCTTCCCTTCATAAAGTTTTTTTTTTTTTCACTTTACCCACATCTCTGTGGAGCCTGAGCGGCACCAAACATGAGCCCTGGGACACACAGGGCCCTGCTGCCGTTCTCTGTGCACGGACAGAGAGGAACAAGGGCAGCTCAGGCTGCAAAGATCCCTGTCATGCAGGTCCCTTGCACAACACTGTGGGGTTAAAAGCCGTGCTGAGCACGCTGAAGGGGACAAGGAGCTTGGGTTTTAGAAGAGCCAGCTTGAGTATGCTCTAAGTCCAGCCTTGAGGGATTCCCTGGCAAGCATCCATATAGGACAAAGGAGCTTGCTATGCTGGAAGTGTTCACAAAGAGCTTCCTGAAAGCACAGCAGTGCTCCATCCCCACACAGGGATGGGAAGAGGGCAGAACTGGAGGCCATCGTGGCCTAACAGTGAGCTCTGGGTGTGCTAAAAGCAAATGAAGCAGCAGCAGCAGCAGCAGTGGCGCAGTGGCCGAGACTCAGAGCGCGACCGTGCCAGTGGACGGAGCGCTGCCAGGCAGTGCCTGCACGCTGGGTGAGGGTCTGGGGGCTCTGGTCTCCCCACAAGTGAGGAATGGCAGCCCCTGCCTCAGACCCAGTCAGAAACCCAAGTGAGACCAGAGGCAGGGCACTGTCACAACAGCCAGTGCTGCACTCACTTTGCCACTAGGGCCCCATGCCTAGAGTGGGTCACACTCGGGGAACAGGAGGCCTTAGACGTGGCTCGAGCCATTGCTCCATGGCCTTTTGGCTCTCAGATTGCATTTGAGGGGGACAAGGAGGAGGGGAAGGTATTTTCCATAGGATAAAAAGGATTCCTTACTCTGGCGAATCTGTGGGGCAAAAGACAAAAATGGTGAAGCTGCAACAACATAAATATGTGGGAGGTTCAAGGGGAAGGTACAAATTGAAGAAATGCTGAGGAGGGATAAAGGGTAGGGGCTCACAAAGGCATTGTCCAGTGAGGGAGGTAGGGGGAAAACTGGGTCACCATGGACTGATGAGACGTCCAGTTTTAGGGGATTTCCAAAGGGGAATTCCAAGCAGGGGGTTGGCACAAAACAGCATTGACAGGTAATTCAGCACAGATTGACAAGGAGGGTGGGAGGGTATAATTTTGGACTAAACCATTAACTTGGGCAATAACAGAACACACCATTAATCAGAAGCACACTGCAACATGTGTCTGTGCAAGCGGAGGATCCGCATGCTCGGCTGGGAGGGAAGAACCTTTTTTGGAGATGTTTCTACCTCACTGTCGCCAAAATCTTGGTCTTTACCCCAGTTAATAAGCATTTGCCTGTGGAAGAAACCCTTGGGGAATAGGAAATCTAAATAATGGAATAGCTGAGGTTGGATTTAGTTTATTAATCTAAACTTTTTTTGTTGTGAGATAGGATTTGCAAGAAGGCAAAAAACAGGTTTAACTTTAAATGGTATAAAGAGTAATTTTATCACTAAAATGTATAAGAAAAAATAGTTTAGAATAAAGCTTTAGAATACATGTTTTCCTCCACACACTTTTTTTTTTTTAATACCAAAAACATACAAAAACCAACTCAGTTTGTTTGCCATCTTTAAAATAGTTTTTTTCTAATTTACTAGTAAGAGGAGACTTTTTTTTCAGTCTATGAATATTTCTTCACAAGAAATAGTTTTCCTGTGCTTTTGTTGTTCCCAGGAGAATGGAAATCTGATTACTGTGTAAAAACCCTTTTTTTAGACTAACAGTTAATCTCATACCTTTTTTTTTTTGTGGACTATATTAATTTATGAGGCACACTTTAAGGATTATATTTTTAAACAAAAGTTTACTCTTTTTTTGAGAGCATAAGTTTTTTCTTTTTCTTTTTTTGGGGGGAAACCGAAAGGGATTATTTTATTATTTAAACTTAGCGGGTTACAGCAATTTTTACATTTGTTTACTTTAGTATGAATGCTTTTGTTTATATTTACATTTAGAACAGTCATATTCACTTCACAATATTTTGATATGTTATAGGGAAACAAGAGTTTTTTCTCCATAGTTTAAAAAAAGAGAAATTTTATTTCATGACTTTTCTTCTTCCTCTATTTGGGATTTGACTATTGTTTTTGTTTGATTAAGGTGTTTTTATCTTGTTTCTGTGTGTATTACTATATTAGTTTTTGTTGTTTTGTTTTTTTTAAATTTAGGAGAGACAATAAAGTACCTGTAGAGGTATATTTTAGGCACTGAAAGAGTTAATGCATGGCCCGGGCAGCAGAGGGTTTTGTGGTGTTTTCCAGGTGGGGCGGTCGGAGCTATTCACAATAAAGAGTCTTTCAAGGCCACGCTGGGCTGGTGAGGACTGTAGGGTTTAGCCAGAGGAGCGGTGATGAGTTTCTGGATTCATGGCTGTTCTCCAGCGCCCGCTGCACTCAGTTCCAGCCGCGGGCCGGGGGTTCTTCCTCCACCCTGCCCAGCAGACAAGGCTGTGGGTCCTTGCCAGAACGGGGCTCAGTTGTTTTTCCCCCAGCCCCGGGGGCAGCGGGGCGGGCCCGGCCGTTCGGAGCCGCTCCGGGCCGGGGCAGGGCAGGGTTCTGCCGAACCGTGGCTATGCCGGGGCAGGGATGGCAGCAACAGGCCTGTCCTTCCCTTTCCCTGGATATCGGGGTCCCTGCTTGAAAACGGGGCCCGGCAGCTTCCTGAGCTCTGAGTCAGAGCCCGCCTGCCCCTGCCCGGGCAGCTTGGAGGGGGCCTGGGCTGGTGTTACTCTGTGAGAGGCCAGAAGGGAAAGAGAACTTTCCCGAGGCCTTTTGTCGTTACATGTGTGTTTCACAAAGATATATAAATTTGCTTATTGCTGAAAAATGTGCTAATCCAACACTGACTGCTTCTTGTCAGATACAAGGGAGACTGTTTAGGTCTCGGTAGGTAAAATATTTCAGGAAATCTTTACAAACCACCACATGGGAAAAGACCTCCAAGACCATTCAGTACTCCTGGATGCCTTTAGAAGATTGGATTGAACACCAGAAGACACAGAGAACACTCTCCCCAAGGAATTCCCAATGTTGCTTTGTGTGCCAATGGATGTTCCTGTCCCTGCATCCACCCAAGTGCCCACAGGGAGACAGGATGATGCAGAGCCCCCCCACCCACGTCTCCCCAACACGGATCATCAGGAGCACGGATCACCAGGGCTCTGCCCAACGGGGGTCACTGGGGATCATCCAACACCAATCCTCCCATGGGGGATGGAGCTGGAGCAGAGCACGAAGCTCTTCCCACACTCGGGGCACTCACAGGGCTTCCCTCAGTGGTGGCTCCGTTGGTGTCAGGAGAAGGCTGAGCTGTGTGAGAAGCTCTTCCCACACTCAGGACACTCGTAGGGCCTCTCCCCAGTGTGGATGTGCCAGTGGGCAGTGAGGGTGAAGTTGTGCTTGAATCCCTTCCCGCAGCCCAGGCAGCGCAAGGGCCTCTTCTCTGTGTGAATCTGCCCATGTAGGAGGAGATGGGAGCTGGTCTGAATCCTCTTCCCACACACAGGACACTCGTAGGGCCTCTCCCCAGTGTGGATGTGCTATTGGTGTCTCAGGGTGGAGCTGTTTCCAAAGCTCTTCCCGAATTCCAAGCAGGTGTAGGGCTGTTCCCCAGTGTGGACTACCTGGTGCTGTAAGAGGATGGAGCTGTCTCTGAAGCTCTTCCCACATTTCCCACACTCGTAGGGACGTTTCCCATTGTGGATGCTCTGGTGCCGGATCAGCTTGGACCTGTAGCTGAATCCCTTCTCGCATTCCAAGCACTTGTGGGGCTTCTCCCCTCCATGAGGCTTCTCCACCAGCTCTGAGCTCTGCCTGCATCTCTGGCTGCCTTCCCGGCTCAGGGAGGGTTTTTTTCTCCTCGCAGCTCCCTGAGTTGGGTTTGCAGCTCCTCCTCGTGAGGGACCTCTGGGGCTTTTCCTCCTCCCCCATTCGCCCACAGCTTTGGAACGAAAAATCCTGCTTTGGGAGAAACAGCAAAAGGAAAGGGCCTTGGGTTGGAGCTTCCTCCTTGCCCAAGTTAATCTCATGAAGTCGTTGGGCATCTTGTGACTGTAAGACCCTCCAAAACACCGGGACTCAGATCACAAATTCTCCAAACATCAAGACACAGAACAAAAACTAACCGAACAGCTGGACTGAGCCAGAATCCCCTCCAAAATATAAAGACTCAGGCTCTGCAAAAGAAAACAAAGCTCCAACATTTAGCCTAATGAAGCCCAGAAACACCAAGGTTCACCCCTGTGAAAATCATGGATCCCCCTCTCCAGTCACCTGCTGCATATGGGAGCGACAACGCTCCGGGAGCTGGAGGATGGCTGCAGATGCAGGAAGGGGTGGAACCTTGTGCTGCTTCCCATTTCTGCTCATCCTGTGTCCCTACTCTTCTGCATACTCCTCTTCCTCCTACTATTCCTCCTTCTCCTGCACAATCCTACTTTCTCTGCCCATATGCATCCTTTGACCATTTTGTTCTTCAGCCCTGCTTCTCCTTCCCTTCTCCTGCTGCCCCCAGGCCCAGCACCCACTGCCAGCTCCCTCTTCCCCCCAAACCCACAGCATCCCAGCAGAGGGGCAGCCAGTGCAGCTGAAGGTGCCTCACCCAGTTTGGGGGATCAGCTCCCTTGGGGGGCAGAGGCTCCAGGCATGGATTGGGTGCCCGAGAGTGACCAGGAAACAGAAGAGTGACAGATCAGGGGGGCTGGGAAGAGTTGGCAGCCAGAGAGCACTGAAAATCTCATCAGTGAGTGCAGTGGGATCCTCGGGGCCTGAACATGGCAGGGCACCCATGGAGGGGAAAAAGGGAAAGCCAGGAAGGGCTCCCAGGAAACAGGACAATGTGATATCTCTGGAGGGTCTCTTGGGAGTACATTGAGGGAGTTTGAACATTCTCCCAGAGGGAAGCAAGGACAAGGATATCCAGGGGGGCAATAAGGGAAGTCAAGAAGGGATTTAGACAACAGGGGATGGATGCTGTTGCTGTGCTGGGAAGGGACTGGGTGAAGGGGAGTGTGCAGGAATATGGTTCAGTCAAGAAGCAGCAAGAGGAATCTATGTGCTAAGAAAATGGATGATGGAAAAGAGGAGGAAGAGAAAAACACTGAGAGTGGGGATGTTTTTCAGCAGGCTCTTATCCTCAAAAGGTGTCAGCTGATCCCCAGTTCCCAGGACAGGCAGACAAGGAGGTCAGGATTTCAGGGGGTTTCTCTGTGCTGGGGAGCAGCAGGAGCAGGTGCAGGGATGAAAGCAAGAAGGGATGAGGAAAATGCCAAGGTGAAGGCAAAGGCCATGGCAGAGTTTCTACAGCCCCTGAGGGATGAACCCCAGGGCCCAAGGGGGCCCCAGCACCCAGGGGGTCTCAGATCCTTACACCATCCTGAACCAGGTTCCCTCCTCACACTGCCACCATTCAGTGCTTGATGTCAAAGATTCTTTCTGGGGATGCCCACTCACACAGGATGGTAAACTGGATTTTGCCTTTGACTGGGAACAAGAGCTGGAAGGGAAAATGGTAAAGACATGGACGGTCCTTCTGCAGGGATGCACAGAAGCACCAGCCTTATTGGGGCAAGCCTGGCAGAAAATATCACAAGAATTTACCCCAGGGACTGGGTTAATGCAGGATGTGGATGAATTGATCCAGTCAGAAGGACAAGAAATGATAAAGGAAAAAAAAATAAAACAAAAAACCAAAACAATAATGCTGAAGAAAAAGGTTAAATATTTGAGACACTTATTGACTGAAGGTTTCTGGTGTATTGACCCAGAGAAGGACCAGGGAATCTCAGAAGTAACATTACACAGCACTAAAATGGAGCTGGGACAATTCTGAGGATTAATAGGGAATTGTAGGATGTGGACTGAGGATTCTCTGTTCCAGCCAGAAATTGTATGACTTTTTAACCCCAGATAGCCTCAGTATTGAGTGATGGACATGAGAAACAGCAAAACTTCAGAAAATGAAATAAAACCAAAATGATTGGTGCCCCAGCCATGACTCAGGAAAGAAATTTGAATTGGATGTGTGTTATAGTACACATTATATTTTTTATTTTTGGGGAAATATTAAAATAAATCCTATATGTATAATGCTGGAAAACTTTGCTGTATGAATATAGTTTCTTTTAGGTTTGCTTTTAAGAAAAGTTAAAAAAAAAATAGGGTGATAAATATATTTTTCTTAACAGGGTGATGTAAAAAGCTTTTATTAATGTCACTAACTCCAAGAATGGGAGAAAAGATAATCAGGAAATTTTTCACATTCTTGGATTATGGGACACTAGACAGCCATGGAAGAAAAAGATGCTGATTTACAGGTTGGGGGGAATGATTTTGAATAGTGTATAAAGATCCATGAATATGCTACAGGTTGAAGCATTTAAGGAAGTGTTTTCTGAGTTTGGGTGTGCTCTTGGCTGAAGGCCAAACACCCTGCTCTTATAACCTTTTGCTTTAATGTTTGTCTCCTATTCTATTTTATTAAACCTTTAAATAGTTACCAGGAAAGTGAACCTCCATTTTTAAAATGTGGTTGTTACACAGGGCCATGCCAAAGGAATTCTTGTCATAAAATGTTTAACTCAGTAGCCTGAATGGCCTCATTGTCTACAGAATTGTGCAGCCACAGCTTTAATGGGACCTGAGGCCCAAAAGCTGAAGGCAGGAGGATCTCCAGTGCTTCGTCTGGCACCAACTTAAAGCTCTGATAACCAAAAGAGCCTCTACATGGATGAGCAGTGCTCAGTGATTACAGAATGAAACTTGTTCAGTGGGACAGGAGGATTTTGAATAGAGGACAGGGAAGAGTTTAACCCAGCCACTGCTGCAGCTTTGCTGCTTTCTGTGCCTGCACTGCCATAGCTGCTGGGGAATACAAGGGCACAATTCCACTCTGGCTCTCAGTCACACTCACACACTGGGCTGCCAGGGATTCGATTGATGGAGAATATAGCAACTGTAAATTTTTTAAAAATTATTTTTCCACTCAGGCTTGGTTTGCCTTTACATTGGGGAAAGGAATTTTAAAGGGTTTTTAAAAGGGATGTTACACCATTCAACAGAGATGAGTTTAACATCTCAACAGACTGTGAATGGCCCAAAAGGTGAGCACAAAGATAATGACCATCAACAAACAGCAAGGATCATCAGGTAACATCAAGGAACAGCCACCCTAGTCACTGCCCCAAGGCATAGTTGGGGAAACTGGTCTGGAAAAGCCTGAGTAGGAAATCCATTAGTGCTGACCTAATTAACATCAGAGGGGAGAAATCAGGGTGCAATAGGAAATCAAATAATAAGAACTACACAACTTTGAAGAAATGAACACTAAACAATGGATTTCTCTGGCTTCAGACTCTATAACTATTGGAAAAAAACCGAGTAAAACTCACATATCAGGGAATGATTTCATCTGCACATCCCGTCGACCTGTGGATGTTGCAATTTCTGTCACACATCCAGGGAAGAATCAAGCAATGCCTTGACTCTCTAATGCTAAAGACATCAAGTAAAAAGCAGCTTCTGGAGGGGGAACATGTCAATCATCCAACAGCTGCTCTGGAAGAGCATCAGTTCCTGGAAGCCAGGAGAGGAGCTTCAGAAATGCAAACTAACCCAGCTGGGGCAAAGTACACATTTACCATTTGAATTACAGAATTAGAATTACAAACTGTCCTCTAAATAATAACCAACCAGAGAGATCCAGCTCCTGACCTTCCTGCCCACCCAACCCTGACAAGGAAGAAGGAGACATTTGTGCAAAATTAAATGACTCAAACCGCTGTTTGCAAGTAGAGGATAAGCAAAAAGTGGTGAAACATACAACGTACGAAATAAGAAAGTAGCACATAATCCGGTTAAAATGTAGAAGGGGTGGGAATGGGACACATTTTCATGGTTCCCTGGCAGACCATGGGTTAAACGAATGCTGCTCCTCCTCTGATGTGCTGCAGCAACTCTCATCTTGCTCCCATGCAGACACCTTGCTGAGTGCAGCTCGTTCAGCAGCTGAGCAAGGGGATGCAGGTGGCAGCCAGGCCTGATCCAGAAATGGCTACAAAAGGACAGGGAGTGAGGGCACTGACAATAATCCCAAAATCAAAGAGAAGCAAGGAAATGAGATTGAACCAATGGTAATAAAAATTTGGAAAGACAATTATTGAGAAAAGTAGAATAAGAGGGATTGAAAGCAGTAAGGTTATATCGTAGTAGGGGTGCATATTAAGGGAGACACTGAATAGGTGAAACGGGAAGTCTGAACCTCCCAAGTGCTTTAGCCAGTGAGGAGAGGGAGAGGGAGATGCAGCCCGGAAAATGAGGCGGCGTTTTAGAGACCGCATGGCAAATGCCGCATGGCCTCTAACTTTGTTCGTTAATAAAATCACTTTTACAGGATTCCTCTGTCTCCTTTGGGCACACAAACCTCTGGCCACGTGAATTTTCCCGCACAGTCCCGGGGCCTCTCTCAAACATCCCTTGCCTGGCTCGACCTCCCGCCGGGGCTGCAGGAGGCTCCCGGCTCCACCCCGCACTCACTCCCAGCTCCCACCGCCCTCAGCTCCCACTCACCCCGAGCTCCCGGCGGTTCAGGGCAGCAGCGGCTCCTTGGCCGATGCCCGGGCCGGGCCCAGCGCGGAGCCGCTCCTCAGACGAGGGTTCCGAGCAATGGCGGAGATCGGGGAAAGGGAGGGGGGCCCGTGCCGCGTAAGAGCCCGCCCCTCGCCACGATTGGCTGATTCTGCCGTCATTCCTCGTTCTCACATGCTGATTGGACAGAGCCGGGACAAGCCCGGCCCCGGGGCCAAAGGCGCTGTTGCGGCCGCGTCTGTGCGGGCCCGGCAGCGGCGGCAGCGGCTGGAGCCCGGTGAGGGGCGGCGGAGCTCGGAGGCGGCCCCAGCACAGGTGGGAACCGCGCTCGGTTCTGCGGGGGCTTGGGAACTCCTCGATCTGGCCAATCAGTGCGCGAGAACGAGTAGTGACGGCAGAATCAGCCAATGGCAGCGAGGGGCGGGCTGTGGAGGCGGCAGCGGCAGCTAGTGAGCAGATCCAAAGAAACATAGACAATGCAACCAGAAACCCATTCTTTGGAAAATTGAACGATCCCCAGAAATCGTTTGTATTGTCAGTGATAGAAAAGGTCAAGAGTTTAGGGTGAGGAAGACTCACCTTACTTCCTCCTTTTATGAGCCCTTCCCACAAAAATGACTTCAGACTTAATTTAAGAAGCCAATCACGCATGCTTAACAGCTATTCTAGCTAATTATCAAAGGAAGCGGGGAGATGGGAGGGGCTGTTATTTTGAATATGTATTTGTTTGAATCCTTTGCCAATAAATAGACTCTGTGATCACCTGTGATTTTGCAGTGTGTATTAGAGGATTACCTCACGCTGCTGCCCAGTGCTGAATAAACATGCACTTTCTAACTTTAAACTGTTAGAGAGTCTTTTATCCGTCACAGCTGAGTATCTGTATTAGACCAATACTCATATCTTGGTCAATCCGTTGGCGATTCTGGTGGGACCCTGTTCTCTCTGGCCAAGGGGCCAGCGGGGTTTGGGACCCCTCTAGGGCGCCCACCTGGGATCTTCCCAGGAAGAGGTCTCCTTTTCCTCACTGGCACCCCGGGGAGCAGAACTAGAACTGCCGGAGAAACAGACTAAAAGCTGTGTTTAAAAATTATAGATAGGTACCTGTAAGAGAGGCAAACTGGTAAGATGCTGCGAGATGTCGAGCGCACAGTGAAAAAGCCTGAAATGGATTTGTTTTTAAGTTTCCGTGGAATTTGGTAGTGGTTTGTGTTCCAGGTGGGGCTGTAACAGCTCCAGGAGCTCTTGCCCGTAGTGGGGGATAGCGGGGGCCGGTCGTGGCCCCGGGAGCAGAGCTCACACGGCAGTGGGTCAGCAGAGCTCGGGCAGTGGCAATAACAGCATTGCCAGTATTGCTGTGGTACTGGAGCAGTGGTGGCTCCAGTTTGATTTGTGGTTTAAAGGCGGTGTGGTGGTAATTTCCAGTCTGGGTCACCAAGCTTGCAGGCATTGGTGTGTGGTGACTCCTTTTTTGGGCTTGGTCACAGTTTGCGTGTCCCGAATGTATGTGTGTGGTTAAGTGTGCAGTTTGTTTGTGTGAGCTTTGTGTGCTTGAACTGTGGGTCAGCAGTGTGCTGTACGTGTTTTGGTTTGAGTGCTTTTGGGAGTGTGTTGGCAAAAGTTTTTGCATTTGTAAGTTGTGTGTATTTTAAGCTATAAAATTGTTAGTATGAGAAGTGGTGTTTTGATTAAGTGTAGTCAGTTTTTAAGTGAAAAGGGGTGAGGCAGCAAAGTGAGCCCAGAGCTACTTTCTTCCTTCACCGCAGAAAAAAAACAAAAACAAAAACCAAAAAAATATTTGTCCTTTGGCCAAAGTGTGATGTGTGTCTTTTTGAGTTATTTTAAGTGATTTGGTTCATTGCTTTTTACAGTTAACTCTTTATTTTGTTGGCTGCTTTTATCCCTTCCTTTTTCCTTTGCTGGATAGAAGTTTCAGGGAGGGGGATCCCAAGACAAAGGAATTTTTCTGTCCAAGAAAGGTCTGTGAGTGTAAACCCTGAGTTGTGTTTCATTGTGTAGTTTGTTGTAAATTGTGGGTCAGATAAGTGTATAAGTGAAAAATCTTTGTACCAAAGTTACTGCTAAGTGAAAATCCGGAGCTAGGATAAGGTTAAAAAGGCACTGAGAAAAAAAGGAATTTTCAGTATGGGGGCAAGTGAAAGCAAAGAGGTTCCTAAAGGTAGTCCTTTGGGATATGTTTTGGCATATTAGAAAGAGTTGGTGGACCATAAAAATACAGAAACTAAAGGAGAGCCTTTTAAGTTGTGCACACAGTGGTGGCCACTTTATAAACTTGAGAAGGGGGCGAAGTGGCCCCCATCAGGGACGTTGGACTGTAACACTTTGGTACAGCTGATGCTTTTCCTTAGGTCTGAGCAGAAGTGGCATGAAGCTCCTTACGCTGCAATGTTTTTCACTGTTAGGAATCACCCTGAGTGGCAAAGGGCTTGTGGAATTAGACCACTCTCTGACCCTTTAGTGTTGGCTCTCGAGAAAGATAATAAAGCTAATAAGAAAAAACTCTGGAGGTGTTGCAGCACATGCTCAATAAATCAAAGGTGTACACATCCTGACAAGGTATATTGTATGGAAACTCAGGAAGAGGAGACAGAGGAATTGCTCAGACCACCCCCTAAAAGACAAGGAAGGGGGAGAGTGGTAGGGGAAGTAGATTTGAAATTGCCATTAACTTCAGGTTTTACCCCTGCTTCATCCCCTGCTTCATCCTCACTTGAGAGAACAGTATTTAATATGGGAACCTCCCCTCCCACTCCCGAGCCACAGGAGCCAACCCGACTGTATCCACCCTTACCCTCCAGTGATAGTGAGGAGGAATAACACTCCCCATAGGGCCCTATAGCATCAAGAACCCGAAGAAAACAGAGAGAGACCATACAAGCCCCTTTAAGGGAAACAGTCACCTCTGAAGGGGAGACTATGTTAGTCAGAGTCCCCTTTACTGCCTGGGATTTAGATTCCTGGGAAAAGATTGTTACAAATCGTTGGGTTGACCCACTAAGTGTTGCTAAAAGGATGAAATTTATGGTTAAACAACATAGGCCTGATTGGACAGACATTCAAATACTACTTGATTCCTTAACAGAATCAGAGAGGCAGATGGTTTTAAAAGTGGCTAAAGATCTGGCTGAGGATGATTGTAGAATAATACAAGATGATGTTGAGGATGTATTTCCAGTTCAGGACCCAGGTTGGAATGCTAATAGGCCAGAGGGAAGAGCACAGCTACCAAAATATCAGGAATTAATAATAAAAGGACTGGAGAGAGCAATTCCTAGAACAATAAACTGGTCAACCCTTTATACTATTAAACAAAATTCCTCTCAAACTCCTTATGAATTTCTAAACCAATTGTGACAGACAATGCATCGGCACACCACCCTGGATCCTGAATCTGATGAGGGAATACAACAATTGGTAAACTTGTTTTTAGGGCAATCTACAGGTGACTTCAGGAGGAAGCTCCAGAAGATGCGGGGCCCAGCAAGTCGGAGTTTGGAGACTTTGCTAGATAAGGCAGGGAGAGTTTTCAGCAATCGGGAGGAGGGGTGTAAACCAGGAACAAAGAAACTAGTAGCAATAATACAGGAAAATGTAAAAGGGAAACATGAGCATGGTCCCCCAAAACAAGGACCACCACGACAGGAAAAAAACCAATATGCATTTTGCAAGACATTTGGACACTGGAAAAACCAGTGTCCAGAATTAAGAAGGGGTGATGAACAAAGAAAAGGTGACCAAAAAGGGGAGGGGGTGGTGGTTCATGTTAAGGAAGACTGGAGGGGACCAGAGGGCCCTACCCTAGAGGACCCTCTGGATATAATCAAACTACGGAACAATGAAAAAGAAGTGGAATTTTTAGTAGACACAGGAGCAACATATTTGGTGCTAAATGAGGCCCTGATACCTATAACAAATGATTATGTTGTAGTAAAGGGAGCAACTGGCCAATCTGAAAAAGCATATTTTTGCAAACCATTAAAGTATAAGCTGGGAAAACAGTGGGGGATTCATAAATTTTTGTATATGCCTAAAGCTCCATCTGCACTTTTGGGCAGGGATCTGCTAGAGCAGCTGGAAGCAAAAATAATATTAAAAAATGGGGAAATTTGTTTGGAGGTAAAGACCAACAATATGTGAAATTAAGCTTAATGCTAATAAAAAAAAAAATCAAAGTTGAAAATTAAGAAGAAGAAATAATTAAGAAGTAAAAGATCAGGTATTCCCTGGAGTATGAGCTTCTAATATACCAGGGAGCGCAAAGAATGCTCTACCAGTACAAATTCCACTTAAGGAAGGAGAACAATCTGTAAGGATCAAACAATATTCCTTAAAAAGGGAAGACAGAGAAAGAATTAGAAAACTTTTTGCAAATAAGACTTTTGAAGGAGTGTCAATCTGATTTTAATATTCCTATTTTGCCCCTGATAAAAAAAAAGCCTGATAAATCATACAGGTTAGTACAAGATTTAAGAGCTGTTAATAAAATAACTGAAGACTTATACCCAGTGGTTGCTAACCCCTACACCTTGTTAACTCTTAACACCTGAACTAACCTGGTTTACTGTTCTAGATTTGAAGAATGCTTTCTTTTGACTCCCTCTCCATGAAACCAGCCAGAAAATTTTTGCATTTGAATGGGAAAATCCCAAAACTGGACGTAAAACTCAGCTCACATGGTGTGTACTGCCCCAGGGGTTCAAGAACTCCCCTACTATATTTGGAAAACAGCTGGCAAAAGATTTGGATTTTTGGGAACCCCCACCAGGAGAAGGACAGCTGCTTCAGTATGTGGATGAACTCTTAATAGCCACCTGGACCCAGGAGGCATGTGTGGATTGGACAGTGAGCCTCCTAAACTTTTTGGGCCTGCAGGGGTACTGGGTATCCCAAAAGAAAGCCCAGATGGTGAAACAAACAGTGATTTACCTGGGCTATGAAGTAAGTGGTGGACAAAGAACCTTAAGGCAAGACCATAAGGAAGCAACATGCCAAACCCCAAAACCCCAGACAGTGAAAGAACTGAGAACCTTTCCAGGCATGGAAAGGGGTGGTGCAGACTGTGGATTTATAACTGTGGATTGTTCTTTAAACACCTGTACGCCTTAATTACGGAAGGAAGCAGGGATCTTCAGTGGACAACAGAAGCAACACGAGCCTTCAACCAACTGAAGAAAGCTCTTATGTCAGCTCCAGCCCTGAGACTTCCAGATGTGAGTAAACCATTCTTTCTGTTTTCTCACAAAAAACAAGGGATTGCTCTGGGAGTACTAGCACAGAACCTGGGGCTGTACCAGAGGGCAGTCACCTCCCTCTCCAAACAGCTGGACACAGCAGCCAAGGGGTGGCCAGGGTGCCTCAGAGCTGCTGCAGCAGTAGCAGTGAACATCCAAGAGACACTCAAATTCACCCTAGGCCAGAAAATGACCGTGCTAGTATCCCACACAGTGTCTGCAGTCCTGGAGGTGAAAGGGGGACATTGGCTTTCCCCACAAAGATTTCTGAAGTACCAGGCCATACTGGTAGAACAAGATGATGTTGAAATTGTGGTAACTAACATTGTGAACCCAGCTTCTTTCCTCAGCAGGAGCATGGGAGAACCAGTGATCCACAACTGCCTGGAGACCATTGAAGCCACCTACTGCAGTCACCCGGATCTGAAGGACACCCCTCTCGAGGAGGCTGAGAGCTGGTTCACTGATGGGAGCAGCTGTATCATCAGTGGAAAAAGACATGCTGGGTCTGCAGTTACCACAAGCAGAGAGGTAATAGAGTCTGGACCATTGCCAACAAATACCTCTGCACAAAAAGCTGAAATAATTGCCTTAACCCGGGCCTTAGAGCTGGCAAAAGGAAAAGAAATCAACATTTATACAGACTCAAGGTGTGCATTTGGAGTGGTACAAGCACATGGAGCTATTTGGGAAAAATGAGGACTGCTGAACTCACAAGGGAAAAATATTAAACATGCCCAAGAAATACTAAAACTATTAGATGCAGTTCAGTTAGCTGAAAAGGTAGCTATTATGCACATCAGGGCACACCAAAAAGTGAGCTCAGAATTGGAAGAAGGAAATATCCTGGTGGACAGAGAGGCAAAAGACACAGCCAAAGGTGAGGTACACAATGAAATAGTTGAGACAGCAACAAAAAGGATGAAAAACTTATTAAGGAAGAAGAAGCAATTTACAACCAGGAAGGGTGGGCTGTAACCAAAGAAGGAGAAGTTGTAGTACCTTCTTACTTGTTGTGGTTACTAGTGCTAAAAGAACATGAGAAAGCACACAGGAGAATGAGCACCCTGTACAATTATTTAAAGGATGGAATTCTGGCTAGAAAATTACAAGGCACAGTTACACAAGTAACTCGTCAGTGTGGTCTTTGCCTCCGAACTACTCCTAAAAACTTTCCAAAGCCTGAAGTTGGACAAATTGAGAAGGGCTATGGATCAGGGCAGCAATGGCAAATTGATTTTACAGAATTTTCCAGGAAAGGGGGGTATTGTTACCTATTAGTGTTAACAGATACCTTTTCAGGATGGCCAGAAGCCTTCTCTACCCTGACAGCTAAGGCATGAGAGGTAACCACGGCACTGTTACAATAAATAATACCACGTTTTGGAGTCCCAGCTGCTGCATCTTCTGATAGAGAGCCACATTTTATCTCAAAAATTTTACAGCAAATTAGTCACCACTTGGAAATAAATTGGGAATTGCATACTCCATATCACCCTCAATCAAGTGACCAAGTGGAGAAAATTAACCATATGATCAAACAACAAATTGTTAGGCTGGGGCAAGAGGCAAATTTCCCTTGGCCCCAGGCTCTTCCACTGGCATTAGTACGGACTGGAACAAAACCAAGAACAAAAGGGAAATTAAGCCCTTTTGAAATATTGTATGGGAGACCATATGCAGTCCAAGAAGGAATAACACCCATTCAAGTAAAGGAACAAACTCTACACAAATAAATGGTGGCCCTGAATAAACAACTTAGAAAAATTGAAAAATATGTGGCTGGGGCCCAAAGCAGAGAATTAGATGGACCAGTACATTATGTACAACCTGGGGATTATGTATATGTTAAGTCTTTTGCAAAGAAGACTTTAGAACCACAGTGGGAAGGACCATTCCAGGTACTCCTCACCACCTTCACAGCAGTCAAGATCAAAGAACAGAAGGCGTGGATCCATCACTCCTGAGTGAAAAACGCTCCTGAAGAAATTTGGAAAATTGCACCAGACAATGAAGACCTGAAGCTGAAATTCACCAAGAACAGTGAGTAATGGACTTATAGCTATCATAGACATAATGCAAATGGTTGTGACCCTTGTGGTCATTGCCACGACTATAATAAGAGTCAAAGCAACACCACATCAGTACAATGTAACCCAGATTTATCAATGCCAAGGGAAAGCATACGATCCCTACTCTCGTAGGTCTTTGAGCAGAATGTTAAGGGTGACAAATGCAAGTATGTGGGAAGGAAGGAATCTTTGGGGATGTGAATATGCATTTGTACAAAAGGGGTTCCATGAGGCTCACCATCCACCCATGGAACTCATCCAAGTTGGTCCTGGATTTGCTGTGACAAATGTTTGACCACGTCCTGAATTTAGACTTAAAATTGAAGGATGTGCAGCAAAAGGGTTTGATCTTGATTTTAATGTTACTCAATATTGCACCGAGCTTCACAAAATGAAAGCCAAATCAACCCCACCAGTGTCAGAGAGGGCTGTAACAATCCAAACTCCAGTTATTTCAAAGAAAAAGGAACAATCCATAATTCCCACAATTACTAAAATTGGACCATATGCTATTAAGAAAACAGGAATTCAGAGACTGCTAACTAACCCAAAATGGTCTCTAAAGCGAGTAGAAATGGGAATGCAGGTAAATGCTTCTACCATTTGGCCAGAATGTGCCCCACTTCTCAAAACTCCTTTTGTGGAATGGACTACTTGGCTTCAAAATTGCATGCCCTCTAGTTTTAAGAAAAAGAGAGACCTCACTGGGATATTAGGAACAGGATTGGGAGTTTTAAACACAATGGACTCAGAGGTGTCAATGAACAAATTAACTGTGATGGGAAGTGATTTAGTTAATTTACAGCAGCCTTTGCAATCTTCTTTATTAACATTGGTAACAATCATTGGAAACTAACCAAAATATTACCAAAATGGGAAATTGTCCAAGTTTAGGACAAATTTTAGGAAAAAGACCTCCAAAGGGCCCCCTCCCCCCCCTTACAATTCCTTCCTTTACCAAGCTCGGAAAGAATTTTCTTCAGGGGAAAGTGGAAAAAACTTTTTATTAACAAAAAACAAAATTAACACTTCCCAGCACAGACCCAGATGAGATGAACTCGGCAGATCTTTGCCGGGAAGGGCAGCAGAGCTTCTTTGGCAGACTTCCAGAGGTGGTCTCCGAAGTTCAGATCCGTTTCCTCTGGAGCCGGTGCAAATCTTAGGGATGGGGGGGGGGGGGGGGGGGGGGAGGGAGAGGAGCAGCAGAAGCAGCAGCCAAAGCAGCGAGCAGCAGCGAGCAGCTAGCAGCGAAAAGCAGCAAAAAGCAGCAAAAAGCCCCAAAAGCCAAAAAACACCCGGCTAGATAAAACAGCCCGGGGGAGGGGCCGGCAGCTCCATGGTGGGGGGTAGGGAGAGGAGATAGTCAAAACATAACCCATAACATTCCACCCCTTATCCCATATCGTGATCAATGACACACGATTGGGATACACACTCACTAAACACAACATGAAAACTTTCTCTGACTTGCTCAAAACCTTCAACACTTACACATTTCCTCCTTCTCACTTGCTCAGGCCTTTGTCACTTACACATTTCCTTCTATTCATAAAATCTGGCATACAATGGTAGTGACACTCAACAATAATATTTGTGTACAACTTTATCCTATAATCAGATCTCCCTGAGGTACACAGCAGGTTGTTCCATCCTTCTGCATTATCCACCAAGTACATCCTGGTCCTTGAGCAAAGGCAATCCCACGAATGGGTTTGCCTGTACTCGAGGCAGGATGAATCCATACTGTCTTCCCTAGCAACCCTCTGACATGGGCCACTGGGACTTTATCTCCAAAATCCCAGGGCGACTCGGGTTACCAATACGGGCACGCTGCGTGATGAGGGCAATCCACTTGCTCCATGTGGCGTCGGTGGCGTGGTGAGTAGAGGGAATCTTTCCTTTGAACATCCACCCCAGCACTGGCAGTCGGGGTGCCAGGAGAAGCTGTGCTTCTGTGCCAATCACCTCTGAGGCAGCTTGAACTCCTTCATAGGCAGCCAAGATTTCCTTCTCTGTGGGAGTGTAGTTGGCTTCGGACCCTTTGTAGCTTCTGCTCCAGAATCCAGGGGTCGGCCTCGGGTCTCACCAGGCACCTTCTGCTAGTGGCTCCAAGACAAACCATGGCTCCCAGCTGCTGAGTAAAGTACGTTCTTCACATCTGGTCCCCTCCTAACTGGGCCAAGGGCTACTGCATGGGCAATCTCCTGTTTAATCTGAGCAAAGGCTTGCTGCTGTTCAGGGCCCCAGTGGAAATCATTCTTCTTGCGGGTAATAAGGTAAAGAGGGCTCACAATCTGGCTGTACTCAGGAATGTGCATTCTCCAAAAACCGATGGCACCTAGAAAAGCTTGTGTCTCCTTCTTGTTAGTAGATGGGGACATAGCTGTAATCTTGTTAATAACATCAGTAGGAATCTGACGCCGTCCATCTTGCCATTTCACTCCCAGGAACTTAATCTCCCCAGCAGGTCCTTTAACTTTACTCTTCTTGATGGCGAAGCCGGCTTCCAGGAGAATTTGAATAATTTTTTCTCCTTTCTCAAACACTTCCGCTGCTGTGTTTCCCCATACGATGATATCATCAATATATTGTAGATGTTCCGGAGCTTCACCCTTTTCCAGTGCAGCCTGGATCAGTCCATGACAGATGGTAGGACTGTGCTTCCACCCCTGGGGCAGTCGGTTCCAGGTGTACTGCACGCCCCTCCAGGTAAAAGCAAACTGAGGCCTGCATTCTGCTGCCAAAGGAATGGAGAAAAATGCATTTGCTATGTCAATGGTGGCAATACCACCTTGCTGCCTTGGACTCCAACTCATACTGGAGTTCCAGCATGTTTGGCACGGCAGCGCTCAGCGGTGGAGTCACTTCATTCAATGCCCGATAGTCCACAGTCAGTCTCCATTCTCCATCAGATTTACGCACAGGCCAAATGGGGCTGTTAAAGGGTGAGTGGGTTTTACTGACCACCCCTTGGCTCTCCAGCTCTCGGATCATCTTATGAATAGGAATCACAGCATCTCGCGTTGTTCTGTACTGCCGGCGGTGTACTATTGAAGTGGCAATTGGTACTCATTGTTCTTCTCCCTGCAGAAGTCCTACTGTAATTGGATTCTCAGATAGTCCGGGCAAGGTGTTCAATTGCCGGATGCGCTCTGCCATCACAGTTGCAATTCCAAATGCCCATCTTAGTCCCTTTGGGTCCTTAAAATATCCACTCTGAAGGTAATCTATGCCCAAAATACATGGGGCCTCTGGACCAGTCGCAATAAAATGTTTCTTCCAATCCTTTCCAGTTAAACTCACTTCCGCTTCCACCAGGGTGAAGTCCTGCGATCCACCTGTCACACCAGCAATTGAAACAGATTCTGCTCCCACGTGTCTTGATGGAAGTATCGTACACTGTGCACCTGTATCCACTAAAGCTTTATATTTCCGTGGTTTCGAAGTGCCAGGCCATCGAATCCACACGGTCCAAAAAACACGGTTCTCCCTTGCCTCCCCCTGGCTAGAGGCAGGGCCCCTCTAAGCCTGTTGCTCCTTCTTTTCTGAGGCATACATCTTAGAAGTTCCCTCAAGAGGGTCAGACATGTCATTATCAGTATCACATTCGGTACTTTGGCTGCGAGAAACAGGAGCGGCTTTCCTTTTGGAAATTTTTCTTCCTTCAAATCCCGCACTCGTTGTGCCAGAACAGCCGTAGGCTTCCCATCCCATCTTCTCATGTTCTCTCCAGAATCTCGCAAGAAGAACCACAACTCAGCTCGGGGAGTGTACCCTCTCTCCCAACTGGGGGAACGTCTGCGTTGGGTACCAGGGTCTCTAATCTGTACAGCTGAAATTTGGAGGAGGTCCTCCTTAATCTCCTCCCTGAGTCTCCGATGATTTTTCTCTATTTTATCTTCTAAGTTTTGCAAGCGTGTTTCCACAGCGGCAATTCTAGCATGAGTCGGGCCATGTACTGCATCCGCATATGCACGGAGCTTCTTTGCCATATCGAGTACTGTCTCATACACCTCATCTCTCTTCATTATCGCTAGGGCAGACGCATACTCAGGTGGCCCAAGCCGCACGAGCTTTCTCCACATCACCAGTGTGCATGGTACCAGGTCTGGATTTCTAGTTGTTACATCATCCGAAAAAATAATTTCTGTTACTGCCATTTCCCTGAGGCGTTGGACCCCCTGCTCTATGGTTTTCCATCGGGTCTGCTGAACATATAAGTCATCTGCACACAGATATCTTTGTGCCACACTATCCAGGACCCGTTCCCAGAGACTTTGAGGGTTAGCCCCTCTCATCACGCCCTGGTCGATAACAGGATCATGAGACAGAGACCCCAAATGTCTCGCCTCAGAGCCATCCAAAACTGTGGCCTCACCTGCCGCATCCCAGAGACGAACCAGCCAGCTGATAATAGATTCATCAGGTCTCCGGGTGTAATCTTTTCTTAATCCACGAAGATCCTTCAGGGAAAAAGACTCATTATTGGTCTCTGCTCTCCCACCAGTTGTCTTGACTCCTAATTTTACATCAGGAGGTGTCGAGGGTCCCTCTACAGCATCATCATCATCATCATCCTCCACCGGCCGATCGGTCTTCTTGGTGCGTTTCCCACTTCTTGTACTGGTAGCCACAGCCATTGGTTGGGGCTTATTCTCCAGTTTAGTTGCTGAGTTTCGGCCTAGGGTGTTGGCAACAACCTGCGTAACTGGGATAGGAGACAATTTATCTCCCTGTTCCCTCTTCTCTGTCTCCTGCTCTATAGTGCCTAGCAGGGTGCGATATGCATGTGCTAGGGCCCAGCTCACTGTAATAATCCTTTTCTCTTTAGAACCATCCTGGCACTTCCCTTTTAAGTAGCTTGCAACCTCGATTGGATCCTGGATCTTTTCAGTTGGGAATTCCCAGATTATGGGGTCAGAAAATTCCTTTAAAATCTGGCCCATTTTCTCCCATTTGCCATTCCACTCAAGATTCCTCCTGCCGAGCTTGACTCCTAAATCAGGAGTCTTCCCAGCCCCTTTAGAAATCTCAGCCTTCATTCTATATAGACTGTAAATGGTGCAACAAAGACTTACTAAATTAATTACCATAAAGATGATTTCCTTAATACTCAGGGAGATCTGAATGTTTTCTAATAAAGATGTAACCGATTCAGAGGAGAGGAAAGGAAATAAAGGCAGGAAATCTTCTTTGCCTGCTTCTCCTCTAATAAATAACACAAACCATGATTTATACATTCCTGAAGCAGATTCCAACATTCTCATAAATCTCCTGTAAGCCATTGCAACCAAGCCTAGCCCGATGAGCATTTTCGTCAATATTCCTTTCATACAAAAACTACGCATCAAAGACAACACCGGAGCTATCTCCGGATGAGTAAACAGACCCATTGACCACAAAGGCATCAAAATGTCAAAGAAACCTAACGAGCCGACATACAAACAGGTCCCCACAACGAAAGACATTATGGATTTAAGAAACTTAGCCATGCCGACAGCTGAAACCAACATAGTATTAGATAAAAGTTTTTTCCACTTTTTTCTGGTGCTGATAATCTGAAGGTCGTGAGTTCCCCGTACGGGCCACCAAAAAGTATGTCCAAGTTTGGGACAAATTTGGGGAAAAAGAGCTCCAAAGGGCCCCCCCCCCCCTTTCTTTTTTACAATTCCTTCCTTCACTGAGCTCAGAAAGAATTGTTCTTGTGGTGAAAATGGAAAAAACTTTTTTATTAACAAAAATACAAAAGAAACACTCCCCCAACCCAAACCCAGATGAGACGAACCCAGCCGGTCCTCGCCGGGGAGAGCGGCAGAGCTTCCCAAGCCGACCTCCAGCAGCGGCCCCCGAAGTCCAGATCCTTGTCCTCCGGAGTCGGTGCAAAACCCTGGAGCAGGGAGAAGGGAGAGAGGGGGAGGGGCAGCCGGGAGCAGGCCCAAAGCAAGCCCAAGACAAGCTAAAGCGAGCCTAAGACAAGCAAAAGCAAACCCAAGACAAGCCAACACAGGGGCACAGACAAAACAGCTGGGGGAAAAGGGAAAAAAAATGGCCAAAGAAGCCAGGGGAGGGGGTCACAGCTGAGCAGACGGCAGAGAGCAAGACA
The DNA here is from genome assembly GCF_903797595.1 of Erithacus rubecula. Taxonomy (NCBI): domain Eukaryota; kingdom Metazoa; phylum Chordata; class Aves; order Passeriformes; family Muscicapidae; genus Erithacus; species Erithacus rubecula. The sequence continues at coordinate 9,603 of NW_027635550.1, read as the reverse complement.
CAGCCCACAACCGAAGCGCAGCAAGAGAGAGAGCTGGAAAACACCAGCCTAGATAAAACCATCCGAGGGAGGGACCGGCAGCTGCACGGGGGAAGCAAGGAGAGGAGCCAGTCCAAACATCAGCCCATAACAAGAAGGAAGGGGCCCTTGTAACACCTAGAAACACATAGAACCTCATGGAATCAAGTTGCCATTGTGACACTTTGGTGCTTCATAGGACCAAGGGGACATTCTGGAACCATGGGGCCTCTGAGAACCAAGGGGTGATGTAGACAACATGGAAACTAATGAAACCAAGGGCCATTGTTACACCATGAGGTCTAAGAGAAGCAAGGGGCCATGGTGTTACCTTGGGGCCTAAAAAAATCATGGGGTCATTTTGACATCATGGAGTCTCATGGAACCAAAATGCCATTGTGACACCAATGGACCACAAAAACCAAAGGGGAATTGGTACACCTCGGGGCCTAAGAGAACCAAGGTGCCATTGTGGCACCACAGATAGTAACAGATAAAAGCGGTCATTATGGCAGCATGGGGAATCATGGAACGAAGGAGACATTGTGATACCTGGAGACCTAACGGAACCAAGGGACCGTTGTGACACCATGAGGCCTAAGAGAACTCGGTGGCCATTGTGACATCATGGGCCCTAACAGAACCAAGGGGCCATTCTGACACCATAGGACCCAACGGAACCAAGGATGCTACTGAGGAACCTCGTGTGAACATTAATTAAACCAATAATCTGCTCCAGTTGAGCTCCTCTCCCCAGGTGTCCTGGAGTGACGTTATGATGCTTTGTATCCCCAATTGTGTGTGCTGTTCATTTCTGGAATTATGTTCGGTGCTTTCAGAATTGACTCTGAAAGTGAAGGTTTGTTTTGTCTAGTTAGCGGGTGCCCCTCCACCATTGTCTGGGCTTAGGGAGGCTCACTGGCTTTGCTTTTATTTTGCTGACTTAGCTGCTGCTTTGCTTGCTTTGCTTTCACTTTGCTGGCTTGGCTGCTGCTTTGCTTGCTTTGCTTTCACTTTGCTTGCTTGGCTTGGCTCGCTGGCTTTGCTTTTGCTTTTTCCTTATTAGTTAGTTTAGCTAGGCAGCCCAATTTCCTTCTCTGGACTGTTTTCTTTGCTTTCCTTCTTCTCTTTTCCTGAATACCATCTGAAATTGTTCTGGACCAGGACCTAGGAACATCAAGGAGCCCCTGGAGTCTGCATTTTCATGATAAGCATTCAGCCCTTCCCGACGCCAGAGACTTTCTGAGTTTGTTCATCCTCTCAGACTGGTGAAAGAGTTTCTTTTGTCATCTGTGGCTGTTTTTTTCTTGTGTTGGGGAGTGGCTTTTTTTTGTTTGCTAAATAAACAGGTTTTTTCCACTTTTCCTCTGAGGAAATTCTTCCTGAACCCGGTGGTGGGCATCTGGTTTTTTTTTGGGGGGGGTCTCCTTCCAGAGGATTTCCTCTTAATTTGTCCTAAATCAGGACACCAGGGTTCTACAGGTCCTGCTGGATCCTGCTCCATCACAGGCTTTCTGTGTGGTTATAGCGTCCTTTGGGAATGGATCTACTGCAGAGCAGGATCCAGCACAGGATGCAGGTGAATCCCTGCTGCATTCTGGGCCTCCATGGGCTGCAAGTGGATCTCTGCTGCATCATGAGGTACCTGAGCTAGTTCCCCTCCCCATGTGTCGCTGCATGATTAGGGCAGGGGAAATTTGGGAGGACCAGAACTCCTGTTTCCTCCAGTTACACAGTTGTGAACACTGAGTTTTCGGAGTAGCTACTGCCCATTCTGGTGTTGTGTCACCAACTGAACCATCCAGCAGTTCAATCTTAGGTCAGGCTCCCATATTGACAGGATCTTTTCTTGATCCCCTCTGACTCTCATCCATAATTTCCTATATACTTGACCTAAGCATTCTTTTTCCAGGAACAATCTTAAAATGTTGGAAATAAGATTTTAAAGTTTTAGAATAGAATAATATATATATATATATATATATATATATATATAACAAGTAGAACTTTTAGAACAACAGTTTGTCCTTTTGGCCTTCTTCTTCATAAGTCTAGGTAATATTTCATAATTAAATAAAAAGTCTGCATTACAAGCCACAAATTGCTAGTTATTAAGTTAAAAGTAAAAATAATTTAAGCATCATTTCTTAATTAAGCAATTTATCCTTAAAATCCCTGTAAAAAAAAGTCTTCATTTTAAATTGTTTAACTTACAGTACTGTAAAATTCACCTTTGGTAAAACTATAATAGAAATAAAAAGTAATAAACATCTAAATCCAAACAAAAAATAAAATCTTGCACATTTAATACCAACCCTAACAAAAAATCCCCTCACAGCATTAATTCATCATCCAAACATTGGGCAAGTCTATGCAATCTTCGGGCCTAGATATTGGATTGAGTCCCATCAATGTTGGGATACCCAGACTCCATTCTTCATGCTGGAGTGCAGGATGGCATCACATGTGCACGGTGTTAGGCATTGCCATTTCTTGACAGCTGATCAAATCTGGAGGTCAGGGGATTCAAGGAGCCCTGCTTTTGCATCCGTTTGGTCTGCCAAGTATCTTAGTCTAGGGATGGTGTATATGTTTTGGGTTATGTCAGTTTTCTTAAGAGGTTTCCATGTGACGATGTATGCTCTGACACATATTACTCACCAAGCTGGTGACATGGCAGTCCACTTCCCTTTGCTGCAGAGCACGTAGAAAGTGCTGGTGGTCAAAAGCCTTAGCCAATATCCATGAATACAACACCCAGCAGCCTGTGTTCTCTTCTGGCAGATCAAATTACTGTTTGCTGGAGTATCAATTTTTCAGAGCATCCCGCTGCTTCATAAAGCCTCTTTGCCTTGGGTTGAGGGAGCATGCCTCAGTTAACCTTGCTGATCTTATTCTGGAGAACAGTCTTAACAAGATGAAACCAATTGTGATCATTCATGGCTTCTTATAAATAGATATGATAATAGATTTCTTTTCCAGGTTAAGTATAGGTGGCCCATCCACCTGGTCCAAATTGGTAAATTTATCTCAAATATGGGCAGTGGCCAACAAAGTATGATTGAAAGAATTGTATTGCTCCCACATGTCCTACCCACTGTCCAGTGATGCCATTCAGCCTTGTTTTTTATTTTCATGAACAGAAACAATCCATCGAGCTTTGTCCACAAAAGTATGTACCATAACAATGGAGAAGAGCAGTGCTCTGGATGCTCTGGGCTCAGGCTGTCTTCTCTTGCCTCATCTTAGAGAGACCTAGGGCCAACAGCAGAAGAGTTTTTGTCACACCACTTTCCTCGCACTCCTATAGGAAATCCCACAAATTCAATGTCTGCTGGATTTGTAAGATCTTGAGTTAGTCTGTGAAGGCACTGGTGTTTCCTGACCTTCTCACTGGCAGCAACTTTCATGGAGGAGTTGGAGTGCTTGTATCTGACTGTCATGTTCACCATGAATGCCTTTCCTCCTTTAACAAATATCAAATCTGGCTAGTATAACTTGTTGTGATCGTCTCTTGGAATACAGTCCAGTTCTTCTTTTTAGCAGCTCACAGATGTGTCTCTTTGTGCCTTTATTCCTGGTGTTTTGAGTAATTGGACAGTTCCCTATAATATGGGCTGATGTTTCATTATCAGCACCACAATATTATCAAGTTTCCACAAGTACCCCTGGCCAGGATCTCTCTCGTGGGGCAGACATTGACTCTCAACTGTAGTGCAGTTACCAATTTTCTATGAGGTGTGCTTCTGTACCTGGTTATCCTCCAATTACTGATATTATCATTTTCAAACTTCTCAATACCGTGGCCTTGGGATAAGAGTAATTTTATGATATGATATGATATGATATGATATGATATGATATGATATACATCATATGCTTTGGGATACTTGGCCAATCCCTCCCAGTTTCCACCAAAGTAGTTTACATGTTCCAAGAACTGTTTAGCACGGCTCCTCCTCGGGTTTGCCTTTTTAGAGCCTGCACATTTCTTGGCTGTGGCTTTAGTCTGTTCTTATATCACCTCCAGCCTGGGCTTCGGTCCATACTTGGTGCTGATAGTAGCAGGGGACTTCATCACCTCTCCATTGGAATCCCAACCAAGCAGGCAGTTCAATTCCCACAAGCATGACTATATCAGCTATTTCACTACTATGTTTAAGTTTAGTTAATAGCAGAAATAAAAACTAAATCTTTATAGCAGAATTGCTATAACATTATACATACAGCATGCATTTTAATATTTGCAAAAAACCAATATTATAATATGGATTTATATCATGCTGGACATTTTCCAGCCCATTCCCAGCTCAAAGCAGAGGGAAGAAGAAAAGGAAAGAGCAGCCCTGACAGAATCCCAGAACGATGGTGATGAGAAGGGGACCAGCAGGGTGAGACACCTCAAGCCCAGTGAAGGTGCAAATGAGACCATAGGAGCACAACCTACGAATTTGATTGAACATGGATTTGATTGAACTGGAAATGTGAGGTAGAGAAATAGGAAAGAGAGAAAAAGAAAGAGGGAAGAGTTGAGGCTGGGACTGGGCAGCTGCTGGGAAGAGCCCCAGAGCACAGCGCCTTTCACCAGCACACCCAGAGCTCAAACTGAACAATTTGCTCAGTGGTGACTCCCCAGAGAGTGGCATGAAAAATGTGTTCCTCTTTGTGTTGATTTAAAAAGGTGCAATACAAGGAAATAAGAGACAAATAGTAAAGTAAAAGATTATAATGGTTGGGAGTTTGGTATTTGGTTAAGAATACACTTTTTTTTGAGGTATATTTTTTGAATTTATTTGCTTCTTGTATATTTATAGACATTGTATATTTTCAAACTGTTTTATAAATGATAATTTATAATTTAGGATTTGTTTTTATGGTTATTTTATGAGTTTGGTTTTTAAGAGCAATTGTGGTTTTTTGGTTGTGGTTTTAATTTTTTTTTTTTTAATAAGTTTTAATTTGATTTGTGACTTTTAGTTTTTAGAGACGGTTGGTGCTGGTAACTGGTATATTAGCAATAGGTGTTTATATTGAGTGTTATTTAATTAAGTAAGTAGTTTCTTTATTACAAATACTCTTTATTAACCTATGTTATTTTAAAGAAAACTATATTTAAAAAAGTATTTTAACACTACATATACAGTATTAATTTGAATATTCAGGAGAAGCCAATCCCACAACATGTGTTTGTAGCAGCGGCAGAGCCGCAGCGCCCAGCGCTCCCCACTCCCACCCCACCTGCGCCACCCCCTCGCATCCAGCGACCCCCGGGAGCGGAACTGGGGCTCGGGGGGAGGGGGACGGCACGGACGGATCTGCACTGGGGGCCCCGAGCCCTCTGCCCAGCCCTGTGAAGCGCGGAAAAACTCTCTATACCGCACAAAATAAGGTATAAGAGTAGGAATGTATTTATTCAGCGCTGAGGGGGATAGCTCCTCCAAAACCACGCACACCTTTGGCGACCTGCACCTCTCATTTTATTCTCTATGAACTAGGATTGTACAATACACCTAATACGTATTCATTGTCTGTCCCCAATTCATATTAAAATTAGCTACACGCCTTTTTCGGCTGCACACTGCTCCTTGGGAAAAGTAAACAGTCTTCCTCTCAGTTGAACTTTTCATCTTGTCTCTTTGCACATATTTTTTACTCCTTTGCTCATCTTCTGGACTTTGATACCAGTTTTTCTGGGTTCAGGGATCTGGACAATCCCCCTTATCCTGTGGTGCCTTTGTCCTTGCATCCTGTTCGCCCACCCCAGCTCTTTATCTTATCCTGCAGCCTTGCTCTCCCCCGTTCTTGTAAGCACCGTAAATTCCAGCAAACATAGGGTTTTGTCAGCCCCCTTCTAGTCCAAGCATTTCTCGATGCTCGATTCCTAACTCTCAGTTGCTCTGTCTCCCCTGCAGGCTCAGGGGGTGCTGCCCCCTCCCCAACAGCCGCTGCTGCGGCGGCCGCGGGGCACAGGGGGTGGCAAAGGGGGGTCCGGGATGCGAGCGGGGGAGCAGCGGGAGGAAGAGGAGGAGAGAGGAAGGGGAAAAGAGAGGAAGGGGAGGAGCAGGAGAGGAGCAGTGGGCGCAGGCGGGGAGTCGCGGTGCTGCAGGGCGAGCCCGCTGAGCCCGCAGCTCCGCTGGCCCCGGCAGCATCGCATTCCTGCATCCCGCGGGTGAGCGCGGAGGGGAAGCTCGGCCCGGGGCTATCGCGGCAGCTCCGGCACGGCTGGTTGGGTTTCGGATTCTTCGGGGATGGGGGTTGGTGTTTGTGCCTCGCAGATTCGGGAATCGAGTCCCAAATGTATTTGGGTGTCCGTGGGAGAGGTATTGTTTTATTGATGTGAGGAGGGGATGTTTCTGGCTCTTGCAGGAATCCAAAGCTGAGCCGTAAATGCTCCTTGGGGGGATTTGGAGGGGCCCAGGTGGCGATGGCCCGGTCCCGGCGGGGCGGGACATCGGTTTTGGGGATCCCCGGGAGAGGCGGGGGATCAAAGGCGGGAGCCCCGGCGTGGGGAGAGGGGCGACAGCAGAGCTGGGGGACCCCCGGCAGCCTGGAGGGGAGGTGGAGCCGGGAGATGAGTGGGGTGCGGGCCCCCCGAGCCTGGAAGTGCTGTTGTGGAGTGGGAGTAAGGCCTGAGTGACTGGAGTGGGGGTAGCCGAGTCAGACTGGGATGAGCCCTGGGACCCCCGAAATACCCTCAGCGTGCCTGAGCAGGAGCCGGGAGAGAGGGGATCCCCAGGATCTATGGGCCCCCAACTGCTCTGAGAACAGGGACCCCCATAACCCCAAAGTGAGGACAGTGCAATCAGGGATCTCCTGGGAGAGTGTTTTTTAACACCTTCTTGATATTTGGAGGTTTTTATGGACACCAGACACTCGGTGACTTCTTGAGGTAGGCCTGGACATCGGGACCTTCAAAGCCACTGCACTCACGTCTTGTTTTTCCCCAAACCCTGGTTTCCTATTTCCAGGTTTTATCCAGATAGAGGAAAAAGCTGTGAGGAAGAGGAAGGTGCGCCATCAGAAAATAATGGAAGAGGCTGTTTGGAGCAGCTGTACGATGCAGGAATCCAACGGGGAGGAAAACCCCCAGAGATCCCACATGAGGAGGAGCTCCAAACCCAGCCCAGTATGCTCTCAGGTGGAAAGCCCCAGCCTGTCCCAGGCAGGGAGCCAGAGACCTGGCCAGAGCTCTGAGCTGATGGTCCATGAGCAGCTTCATGATGGCAAGAAGCCCCTCCAGTGCTTGGAATGTGGGAAGAGTTTCCGCACAAGCTCCCACCTGAACCGCCACCAGATGATCCACACCGGGGAACGGCCCTATGAGTGTGGGAAATGTGGAAAGGGGTTCAGAGATACCTCTGACCTGATCTGCCACCAGAGGATCCACAGTGGGGCACGGCCCTATGAGTGTGGGGAATGTGGGAAGAGCTTCAGACTGAGCTCCAGTTTGATCCGCCACCAGATGATCCACACCGGGGAACGTCCCTACAAGTGTGGGGAATGTGGGATGGGGTTCAGGAAGAGCTCCCACCTCACTCGCCATCAGATGATCCACACTGGGGTACGACCCTATGTGTGTGGGGAATGTGGGAAGAGCTTCCGTGACAGCTCTGGCCTGATCATACACCAGGCAATGCACGCTGGGGAAAGCCCCTACAAGTGCTCAGAATGTGGGAAGGGCTTCATCCAGAGATGCAACCTTATTGTCCACCAGAGGATCCACACTGGGGAGAAGCCTTATCAGTGTCCTGAGTGTGGGAAGAGCTTCACCCTGAACTCTAGCCTGGTTGTTCACCAGCAGATACATACCAGGGATAAGCCCTATTAGTGTCCTGAGTGTGAAGAGAGGTTTCAGAGGAGATCCCATCTGCTCAGGCATCAGCAGATTCACACACAAGAGAGGCCCTTCTGCTGCCCTGACTGTGGGAAGGGCTTTAAAAAAACCTCCACCCTTGTCACCCACCAGCAGATCCACACCAGGGAGAGGCCCTAACAGTGTCCCCAGTGTGGGAAGAGCTTCTCCCAGAACTCTGCCGTGACCCAGCGCCAATGGGGGCACTGGTAAGGGAAGCTCTGTGAGTGCCTCGCCTGTGGGAAGAGGTTCCTGCGCTGCTCCAGCTCCATCCCCTCTGTTGGACCCTATTGGAAGCTCTCCAGTGACCCTCGTTAGGCAGAGCCTTGGTGATCCATGGTCCTGGTGATCCTTGTTGGGAACACACCAGGCTGTTGGTCTCCACATCTTCCTGGGTCCCCGTGGGCCGCTGGATTCAGCAGGCCAAAAATCCATTGGGATGCAGACTGACATCAGGAATTCATTTGGGACAGCAGATTTTACTTTCCACCCCAAAAAAATTCACCTTTGCATCCAATCATTTCATCTGCCGGCATCAAGGAATAGTGGATGGTCTTGGAGATCTTTACCAACCTGAACCATTCAATTATTCTAATTCTGTCTGGGCTGCAGGCATCTTCCTCAGCCATATGGTGATGTACTGGGGCAGAAAACCAAGATGTACACAGTGGAGTGGAAAGTCCTCTAAAAAAGGTTCTTTCTACCCACCCAAGCACATGCATACTCAGTCAGCATGGATAGGTAAATAATTTTATTTTGCCCTTGATTTTCTTTCATTTTTCTTCAGCCCTTCACTCAACATTGGGGTAAAAAATAAAGAGATTGAACTAAGACATGGATGGGGATGTTGTGGGACGTGGGTGGGGACATGGTGGGGACTGGGACATGGATATGGGTATGGGTATGGATATAGATACAGACAGGGCTGTGGATGGAGATATCAGGCTTGAGGGGGGTCACAGACATAGATGGTGACATGGGGGAATGTGGTCATGGATGGTGACATGGCGGTATGGCCATGGATGGTCACAAGTGGCCTAGGGGACAAGTCCGTGGGTGGACACATCCACACCATGACGTGTCCCATGACCAAGGAGAACACATCCCCACCACCACCACGATGTCGTCCCCTTCACGCTACCGTTGATTCACTGCTCCTCCCCTGGGTGTGACACCTGCCTGGCGGGATGTCCCCATGTTCTGGTGACCCGTGTCCCTCAGGCCACTCCCACCAGTGGCTCCAGCAGCAGCCAGAGCCTGTCCTCGGCTCGCAGGATCAGCTTGGGCTTGCGGCGCGGGGGTGGCCTCGCTGTGTCCCTCCGCAGCACGAACCGGGACAGTGTCAGTGCCACCACCACCTTCATCTCAGCCATGGCAAAGCTCTGCCCGATGCAGTTCCTGCCACCACATCCCCATTGCCACTGTCACCCCACTGTGATCCCAGCCAGGGATGGGGGGGGGGGGCACTTGGGGACACTCCTGTCCCCACCCCACCACGTCCCTGGGGCCAGCAGAGAAGGGGATGAAGGAGGATGGAGACCATCCCTTGCTGTTCTCTGGGCTGAACCTCAGGGGATTGAACACCTGGGGTGACAGTGACACTGTGAGGACGCAGCTGTCACCACCATGGTGACAGGGACACCTTGTAGGGTGGCACTACCTCAGGCTCGGGCCAGAGCTCTGGGTTGTGGTGGGTCCCGTAGATGCTCATCAGGCAGATGACCCCTGGTAGG
>NW_027635551.1:0-42887 GCF_903797595.1 Erithacus rubecula | reverse complement strand
GAACCGGAACGGAGCGGGAACGGAGCGGGAACGGGAACGGAGCGGGAATGGGAACGGGAATGGGAACGGGAAGGGAACAGGAACGGAGCGGGAACGGGAACGGAGCGGGAATGGAACCGCCACAGAACCAGAGCGGGAACAGGAACGGGAACAGAAACGGCAATGGAACCGGGGCCGGAAACAGAACCGGGAACGGCAATGGAATCAGGAACGGCAATGGAAACGGAAACAGAAACAAAACCACCATCAGAACCGGGGCTGGGACCGGAAACGGAACCGCCATCGGAACCGGGCCGGGACCGGGACTGGGAATGGAACCATCAGAACAAGGGCGGGAACAGGAACGGGAACAGAACCGGAACCGCCATCGGAACCGGGGCTGGAACCCGCTCCTGTTCCTGGTCTCTGCCCCCTCCTGTTCCCTGGCCCATTCCCATTCCCCGCCCCCATCCCAGTTCCATTCCATTCCCGTTCCCATTCCTATTCTCCAACCCAGTCCTGTTCCATTCCCGTTCCCTGCTCCATCTCGTCCCCATTCCCATTCCCAATCCAAGCCTTTGTCCCAGTCCCACTCCCATTCCTGACTCAGTCCCATTCCCATTCCTGTCCCAGCCTCGCTCCTATTCCCATTCTCAATCCATTCCCATTCCATTCCCATCCCCATTCCCATTCCCGCCCCATCCCCATCCCCATTCCCATCCCCATTCCAAACCCTTGTCCCATTCCCATTCCCATTCCCGTTCCCGTTCCCATTCCCATTCCCATTCCCATTCCCATCCCCATCCCCATTCCATTCCCATTCCCATCCCCATTCCCATCCCCATTCCCATTCCATTCCCATTCCCATTCCCATCCCCATTCCCATCCCCATTCCCATCCCCATCCCCATTCCAAACCCTTGTCCCATTCCCATTCCCATTCCCATTCTCATTCCCTTTCCTATTCCCATTCCTGTCCCATCCCCATTCCCATTCCCATTTCTGTCCTAGCCCCATTCCCGTCCCATTCCCATTCCCATTCCCATTCCCATTCCCATTCCCATCCCAGCCTCATTCCCACTCCATCCCCGTTCCCATCCCCGTTCCCATCCCCGTTCCCTCTCTCTCACCCCGCAGCCATCGCCTCCCTCCACCTCCCAGCGCCGCCATCTTGGCCTCCACCGCGCAAGGCCTTGTGGGACTGTGGAGGACTCATCACTTCCGGCGCGCCCGTCTCCATAGCAACAGCGCGGCGCGGCCTGGTCGCCACCTTGGATCCCAACAAAATGCTGGAGTTTGTACCCCAAACCCACCGAGCCGCTCCCGGTGACCCTCCCGGGGGTCTCCGAGCCCTTCAGGCGCCGTGCCCGGTTCTGCCGGATCCATCTCGGGGTCTCTAAGAGCGGCCCCCCCCCTCAGCCGGGCCTGGTCCCGGTGCGCCCCCATCCCCATCCCGGGGGTCTCTGAAAAAACTCCCGATCCCACAAATCCCCCATTCCAACCCCCAGCACTCACCCCCATCCCAGAAATATTTTGATTTTTCACTTTTTTATTCCACAGATCACTCAAAGTCTCACCTGAGAACTATGGCTGAGCAAAGGGAACACAAATGAGGGTGAGGGAGATTTTGGGGGGCTGCACCCCTGTCCTGGACCTGTTATAAATGAGAAATAAAATCTCGATATTCAGCAAAATTCAGATTAATTTGTTTTAGACAGACAGAGCAAAGCAGTGCAGGGGAAATGTGAGGGTTTGGTTTGCAGCTCCTTTTTTATAATTTGGTTTTTCTTGTAAGAATCAATCATTGTTGTTGTTTTGTTGGAGTAATTCTGCAAGGTCAGAAGTGATGGAAAAAAAAAAAAAAAAACTTCCAAATTTGGTGGGACAGCTCTGGGGACAATTGGACATGGAAAAATCAAAAATAGCAGAAGTGGAAATTCTGATTTTTAGCAGAGAGTTTGGGATTGATTGCACAAAAAAACTTTTTTTTTTTCCTTTTACGAACTGGTACACACAATATTCACAACAGAGGGATTTAAACAGAATTGATTTAATAATATATTTATCTAGGTCTATTTTATTTTATTATTTTAAGTATTCTGCTTTGTACAAACTCCAAAATCCTGTGATTAACACAAATCCTTTATCAATTATCACACAATTTATTTAAGGACATAACATTCATAACAGGAGCATTTAATACAAAGTGATTTAATAATATTTTTTTTTCCTTTCTTTAGTGTCATGCTTCATTTCAGACCTAAATATTCTGGTTTATACAAACCCCAGAATTTTTATGATTGCTCTTCAAACCCCAGGGATTCAATCCCTGTTCTCCAAATCCCTGGGATTTAAATCCCTGTTCTCCAAATCCCTGGGATTTAAATCCCTGCTCTCCAAACCCCAAGGATTCAATCCCTGTTCTCCAAACCCCAAAGATTTAAATCCCTGCTCTCCAAATCTCAGGGATTCAATCCCTGCTCTCCAAATCTCAGGGATTCAATCCCTGCTCTCCAAACCCCAGGATTTGAATCCCTGCTCTCCAAACTCCAGGGATTCAATCCCTGCTCTCCAAACCCCAAAGATTTAAATCCCTGCTCTCCAAATCTCAAGGATTTAAATCCCTGCTCTCCAAACCCCAGGATTTCAATCCCTGCTCTCCAAACCCCAAGGATTCAATCCCTGCTCTCCAAACCCCAAGGATTCAATCCCTGCTCTCCAAACCCCAGGATTTCAATCCCTGCTCTCCAAATCCCTGGGATTTAAATCCCTGCTCTCCAAACCCCAAGGATTCAATCCCTGCTCTCCAAACCCCAAGGATTCAATCCCTATTCTCCAAACCCCAAAGATCTAAATCCCTGCTCTCCAAATCCCTGGGATTTAAATCCCTGCTCTCCAAACCCCAGGATTTCAATCCCTGCTCTCCAAACTCCAGGGATTCAATCCCTGCTCTCCAAACCCCAAGGATTCAATCCCTGCTCTCCAAACCCCAAGGATTCAATCCCTGCTCTCCAAACCCCAAGGATTTCAATCCCAGCTCTCCAAACGCCAAGGATTCAAATCCCTCCTCACCCATCCAGGGCTGAAGGAGGATGGGGGACACCCATCCCCAATTCCACATCTATAGAAAATTTGGCTTTTCCTTCATTTTTCCCACAGGGCCCTGGTGCTGTCAGCCCTTCCCAACCTCCTGCAGCTGAATTTCCATCCCATCCATGAAAACACAGCTGAGGAAGAGCCGGGAAGAGGCTCCTGCAGCAGCGAGGAGGAGGAGGGAGGATGAAGAGCAGAGAATTCGCTTCACTTGTGACAAAGTGGGGGACAGGAGAGGGACACTGTTGTTCTCAGCGCTGGCAGTGCCACAGCTCCCGGAATTCCTGTTCCCGGCAGATTTCCCGGTGGAGCTGAGCCGGGAGCTGATGGGGAGGAGGAGGAAGAGCCGGGACGAGCACCGGGAGCGGCTGGAGGAGCTGCGGGAGCGCCGGGCGGTGCTGCCGGGGCTGGCAGAGACCGGCGACAGCGACAGCGACAGCGACAGCGACAGCGACAGCGACACACCCCGATGGTGCCAGCTCCGCCCCCGAGGGACACTGCTGTCGCCTCTGGTGGCATCCGGTGAGTCGCAGCGAGCTGCTGGCGCCATCCAGCCCCCAGGCGAGGCTCTGGGAAAGGAGATTGGTGCCAAAGCAGCAGCAGGGAATGGGCAGTTATCCCAAATATCCCGCAGCAGCAGCAGCCGGGAATAAAGTGTTTATTCCCAGCCCAGTGTGCCCTAGAGCCATCCTGAGGGGTTGGGAATGGGGGGAAAGCACACACAGGGCTGTGGGGAGGGATCCCAGTGCCATCCCATAGCCCTGCCCTTCCCTTTGCACCCCATTCCAGGTCTGGGGCTTCCTCCAGGGTAAAGTGGATGCTGGCACCCATGGAGGGGCTCAGGAAGGGTCAAAGCCAGAATCTGGGAATGTTTTTGGGTCCTTATCCGTGGGGGGAGCTGAGCCCACCCACCTGTGTGGGGTTTAGGTGTAAAATTTCATCTCGGCCTCCACGCAGTCCAAGAAGAGGTCAGCCAGCTCCTCGGGGCAGGGGGTGGCAGTGCCCTGCAGCAGCTCCTTCATCCCCTGCAGGCCCTGCTTCTCCAGCTCCTGCAGGGTCTGCAGCAGCTTCTGACCCCACTCCTGCTGGGAACACAGAGATCAGGGGTCTGCTCCCATCCAGGGTGGGAGCAGAGAGCCATTGTAGGGTGGGATCAGGGAGCTCAGGGAGGCTGGTCCTATTGAGGGTGGGATCAGAGAGCCAGAGTGGGATCAGAGAGCTCAGGGAGGCTGGTCCTATTGAGGGTGGAATCAGGGTGGGATCAGAGAGCCAGAGTGGGATCAGAGAGCTCAGGGAGGCTGGTCCTATTCAGGGTGGAATCAGGGTGGGATCAGAGAGCCAGAGTGGGATCAGAGAGCTCAGGGAGGCTGGTCCTATTGAGGGTGGAATCAGGGTGGGATCAGAGAGCCAGAGTGGGATCAGAGAGCTCAGGGAGGCTGGTCCTATTCAGGGTGGAATCAGGGTGGGATCAGAGAGCCAGAGTGGGATCAGAGAGTTCAGGGGGTCTGGTCCTATCCACACTGGGATCAGAGAGTTCAGGGGATCTGGTCCCATCCAGGGTGGGATCAGAGAGTTCAGGGTTTGATCCCATCCCAGAGTGGGATCAGAGAGCTCAGGGAGTCTGGTCCCAATCCCAGAGTGGGATCAGAGTTCAGGGTTTGATTCTTTTGTAGGGTGGGATCAGAGAGCTGGTCCTATCCAGAGTGGGATCAGAGAGCTCAGTGTTTGATCCCATTGTAGTGTGGGGAAGGGTCTATGGGGTCTGTAGGGTCTGTGAGGTCTGGGGTCAGTGAGGTCTGCAGGGTCTGTGGGGTCTGAGAGATCTCTGGGATCTCTGGGGTCTCTGGGATCTCTGGGTCTGTGGGCTCTCTGACGTCTCTGGGGTCTGTAGGAATCTCTGGGCTCTGCAGGGTCTCTGGAGTCTCCGGGGTCTGTGGGATCTTTGGGGTCTCTGGATCTCTGGGATCTTTGGGGTCTGTGGGATCTCTGGGGTCTGCAGAGTCTCCGGGGTCTGTGGGATCTGTGGGATCTCTGGGGTCTGCAGGGACTCTGGGGTCTCTGGGATCTCTGGGGTCTGCAGAGTCTCTGGGATCTCTGGGGTCTCTGGGATCTTTGGGCTCTCTGGGGTCTCCGGGGTCTGCAGGGTCTCTGGGATCTTTGGGGTCTCTGGGATCTTTGGGCTCTCTGGGGTCTCCGGGGTCTGCAGGGTCTCTGGGGTCTGCGGGATCCCTGTGCTCTCCGGGCCCTGCCGTACCGGGTCCCGCTCCGCGCGCTCCAGCGCCGCCTGGTGCCGGCGGTACAGCTCGTGCCGCCGATCCACGGAGCTGCGGAACCGCGGGATCTGCCTGGCGGGATCCTGCGGGAAGCTCGGGGACCTCACCTGCGGCGCCGGCTTGATGCCGGCCACGAACACGAAGGGCTTGAAGACAGACCTGGGGGAGGAGCCGGGATGAGAGAGCAGAATTCCAGGGAATTCCACATCCCCGCCCCGGGGCTCACCTGGAGGGGTCGGGGGTGGCGGTGAAGAAGTGCACGCAGGGCAGGGCGGGGTCGCGGGGCAGCACGGACACCATGCTGCCGGCCGTGCGGAACCCCTCGCTGTCCACGCAGATGCCGCTCTCCTTGTCCCGCAGGATGGACATCAGCGTCTCTGCCGTGATGTCACCTGCGGGGACAGGCAGAGCCAGCTCGGCACTGCCAGCTCGGCCACGGGGACACGCTGGGGACGGGTGTGGGTGGCCATCCCCGTATCTGCCCTCAGGAACTGGGGATGTGCCGGCATAGGAACAACCTTTGGGGAACCATGGGTGGCCATCCCTGTCCCCATCCCTGTCCTGTCCCCATCCCTGTCCTGTCCCCATCCCTGTCCTATCCTCCTTCCTGCCTCTTGTTCTGTCCCCATCCCTCTCCTGTCCCCATCCCTGTCCCTGTCCTATCCATCTTCGTGCCTCTGTTGTGTCCCCATGCCTGTCCCCATCCCTATTCTTGTTCCCATTCCTGTCCTCATCCCTGTCCTGTTCACAACCCCATCCCTGTCCTTGTCCTGTCCCAATCACTATCCTGTCCCTGTTTTATCCCCCCTCCTGCCTCTGTCCTGTCCCCATCCCTATTCCTGTCCTCATCCCCACTCCTCTCCCCATCCTGTCCCCATCCCTGTCCTTGTCCTGTCCCCATCTCTGTCCTTGTCCTGTCCCCATCCCTGTCCCTCTGCTATCCCCCTTCCTGCCGCTGTCCCGTCCCATCCCTGTCCCTGTGCCATCCCCATTCTGTCCCCACCCTGTCCCCACCTTCGTGCCGCCGCAGCAGCTCCTTCCCAGCCTGGAACCTGGCCTTGGCAGCCTCCATGCGCGGGGGCTGCTTCTCCAGGGAGAAAACGCGGGCGAAGCTGAACTCGCCGCTCCCGCTCCACCAGCCCTGGCTCCGCGCTCGCTCCCGCAGCCCCGCGTGCTCGGCCGCGATGTCGCTGCCGATGCTCAGCTGGTTGGAGATGTTGCGGCTTCCCTCTGTTCCACCCGGGGCGGAGCGGTCACTCGGGGCGCCGCGGGACTCCCGGTGCTCCCAGCCCGCCCGCTCCCCGCTCACCGCGGATGCGCTGCGCCGCCCAGTAGCGCCCGGCAGTCTCCAGCACCCAGGCCTCGCTGCGGTCGGCCAGCAGGAAGGTGTTGTGGTACACGAAGGGCACCGGCTCCTCCTTGCAGCTGCCGCCTTGGCCGTGGCGCTCCAGCAGAGCCGTGATCACATCCAGCGCCTCCCGGGCGGAGCCGCCGCGCTCCAGCCCCAGCCTGTGCCGGCAGAGAGCGCCGGGGGTGGGACAGCGGGGACAGGGGGCTGTCCTTACTGTCCTCAGCACCTTCAACATCCTCAGCATCCTCACTGTCATCATCCTCACCATCCTCACACAATCCCAAACCCAGCCTGTGCCGGCAGAGAGCGCCGGGGGTGGGACAGGGGCTGTCCTTACTGTCCTCAGCACCCTCAACATCCTCAGCATCCTCAGCATCCTCACCATCCTTAGCATCCTCAGCATCTTCAACATCCTCATCATCCTCACCATCCTCACCATCCTCACCATCCTTACTGTCCTCAGCATCTTCAACATCCTCAGCATCCTCACTGTCACCATCCTCACACAATCCAACCCCAGCCTGTGCCGGCAGAGAGCGCTGGGGGTGGGACAGGGGGCTGTCCTTACTGTCCTCAGCACCTTCAACATCCTCACCATCCTCACTGTCCTCAGCACCTTCAACATCCTCAGCATCCTCATCATCCTCACTGTCACCACCCTCCCCACCCTCACCATCCTCCCCACCCTCACCTGACCAGGTCCATGCCCAGCAGCGCCTCCTCCTGGCCCGTGGGCTCGCGTGTCCACACGCCCTCGTTGCCCACGCAGACGCCGCGGTCGTTGGCGCCCATCTCGGCGCCCCAGAGCCAGGCGGGGCGGCTCAGCACCACGGCGTGGGTGCGCTCCACCTGCTCGATCTGCAGGTACGTGCACTGCGGGGACACGGGGGACACGGCGGTGACACGGCGGGGGCACGGGGGTGACACGGGGGACACGGTGGGGACACGGGGGTGACACGGCGGGGACACGGGGGACACGGCGGTGACAGAGAGAGCGGGGACACGGGGGTGACACGGCGGGGACACGGCGGGGACACGGGGGTGACACGGCAGGGACACGGGGGTGACACGGATGTGACACGGGGGTGACACGGATGTGACACGGGGGTGATAGAGCGGGGACACGGGGGTGGCAGAGCAGGGACACGGGGGTGACAGAGCAGGGACACGGCGGGGACACGGGGGTGACACGGCAGGGACACGGGGGTGACACGGAGGGGACACGGGGGTGGCAGAACGGGGACATGGGGGTGACACCTGGCACACTCAATGCTCTCTCCCTGCAGCCACCCTGGCACACGGGGGTGACAGACGGGGGACACAGTGTTGACACCTGACACACTCAATGCTTTGTCCCCTACAGCCACCCTGGCTCAGGGATGTGCTCTGGAGGTGACACGGGGGGTGACACACTCAATGCTCTGTCCCTGCAGCCACCCCAGCACAGGAGTGACAGTGAGGGGACACACGCGGGTGACCTGACACCAGATGCACCGACCCCTTTCAGCCACTTCGGCCCCAGCACGGTCTCACCTGGACTTTGTCCCCAGGCCGGTGTGTGGCAGCGGGGACATAGACGATCTCCTGCACCTCGTCCCGGGGACGATCGGCGTTCTTGCCGAAGATGACGGCGGGGGACGCCGTGTGTGGTGGCAGCGCCACGAAACAGTCGCAGGACGAGGGCACAGGAGCCTGGCCCGCCATCCTAACCTGGGCTGGGCGGGCACCGAGGGCGATGTCACCCCCTGTCCCCCCCTGGATGTGTCCCCAGAGTCCCTTTGGGGCTGGGGGAGGGAGTTTGGAGGGATGGAGGGGTGCGTGAAGCTGGGGGGGCATCAGAGACCCCATCGCGGGGAGGGCTGGAGGCACCGAGGGGGATGTCACCCCCTTGTCCCCGTCCTGGTGTGTCCCCAGGGTCGCTCTGGGGCTCAGCACGGCTCAGCTGTGGGATGACGCGCTCCCTGAAACTTTGGGGACATCGGGGATCCCACAGAGGGGTGAGTTGGGGGGTACCCCCCACCCCGGGACCCCGCAGCTCCGCACCGACCGGAGCCGCCCCCCGGGAACCGGGATCCCTCCAGCACCGCCCCCGGACGGGACCCCCTCCCTCAGCGCCGGTACCGGGACCCCCCGGGACCCCCGTGCCCACGGACCTGCCGCCGCTCCCGCTCCGCCGCCGCTGTCCCGGCTCGCCCCGCCCCGGCCCGCCCGGTCCAGCCCCGGCCGCGCGACGGCGGCGCCCGGTGGCCGGAGGCCGCGCGACGGCAGCGGCGGGGACCGGGAACAGCACCGGGACCGGGACCGGGACCGGGAACAGCACCGAGACCGGGAACAGCACCGGGACCGGGACCGGGAACAGCACCGGCACCGGGACGGGGAACAGGACCAGGACCGGGACCGGGAACAGCACCGGGGCCGAGACCGGGAACAGCACCGGGACCGGGACGGGGAACAATATCGGGACCGGGAACAGCACTGGGACCGGACCAGGACTAGGACCGGGACCGAGACCGAGACCAGGAGCGGGAACAGCACCGGGACCGGAACCGGGAACAGCACCAGGACTGACACCGGCACCCACGTGGATCGGGGGCGTTCCCGAATGAACCGGGGGCGAGGATCCCAATTTTCCTCCCGTGGGGCAGGGACTGGGAGCACGGGTGTGTGCTTGGGGGAGGATCCCGTGGGTGAGAGCCCCGCGTGGGTGGCATCACCCCGAACCTCCGTGGGCATCCCCGAACCTTCGTGGGCAGCAGCGGCGTGGGCAGCTCCCCGCCCGGCCCGCGGTATGCGGACCGACCTGCCCGGGCACCGCCCTGCCCGCGGGGCAGCCCCGAGCCCGGGGGGTGCAGGACGTGACCCTCGTGGGGGGCTCGGCTCGTCCCGACCCGTGTCACCCCCACAGGCAGCAGCCCCCCGTGTCCCCGTCCTGGGAAACCGTGGAGAGCCCAGGCCAGAGTGGGGGCGCAGGGCTGGACCCCTGAGCCCCTTGGTGGGGATAATTTGGGGTCGAGATTCCAGACCCCTGAGCCCCTTGGTGGGGATAATTTGGGGTCGAGATTCCGGACCCCTGAGACCCTTGGTGGGGATAATTTGGGGTCGGGATTCCAGACCCCTGAGACCCTTGGTGGGGATAATTTGGGGTCGAGATTCCGGACCCCTGAGACCCTTGGTGGGGATAATTTGGGGTCGGGATTCCAGACCCCTGAGACCCTTTGTGGGGATAATTTGGGGTCGAGATTCCGGACCCCTGAGACCCTTGGTGGGGATAATTTGGGGTCGGGATTCCAGACCCCTGAGACCCTTGGTGGGGATAATTTGGGGTCGGGATTTCAGACCCCTGAGACCCTTGGTGGGGATAATTTGGGGTGAGGGTGCCGGACCCCCAAGTCCTTTAACAGGGAAAATTTGGGGTCAGGGTGTCGGACCCCCAAGTCCTTTAACAGGGAAAATTTGGGGTGAGGGTGCCGAGCCCCCACATCCTTCAGCAGCGATGGAGCCGGAGAGCCGGAGCGTGGAAAACACGCGGCGTTTATTCCAGTACAAAACCCAAACCCCACAGCCCGCGCAGCCTCTTCACAGCACAAACTCTCCCCTCTCCGGGCTGGGGGCTCCCCCTGGGCCTCCCCCACTCCATGGCGGTCCCTCCCTGCCCCGGGGGTGGGTGGGGGACGCGGCGGTTCGGGGCGCGGGGCCGGGATCCCCACGCCGCAGCAGGCTGGACTGGTTTCCCGGCCGCCGTCCCTCCCCACCCGGTTTTACAGCCTTCATTGCCCCATCGCGGCAGGCAGAGCCCCGGGGGTGCGGGGGCTGAGCGCACCTGAGGGGTGGCTGAGCGCAACTTTGGGGGGGCTGAGTGCACCTGAGGGGGGGCTGAGCGCAACTTTGGGGGGGCTGAGCGCAACTTTGGGGGAGCTGAGTGCACCTGAGGGGGGGCTGAGTGCACCTGAGGGGGGGCTGAGCGTATCTGAGGGGGGGCTGAGCGCACCTGAGGGGGGCTGAGCGCACCTTGGGGGGCTGAGCGTATCTGAGGGGGTGCTGAGCGCACCTGGGGGGCTGAGCGCACCTGGGGGGGGCCTGAGCGCACCTTGAGGGGCTGAGCGCACCTGGGGGGCTGAGCGCATCTGAGGGGGGGCTGAGCACACCTGAGGGGGGCTGAGCGCACCTTGGGGGGCTGAGCGCAGCTGCCCCCACCCCCCCCCAGCTGACAGCTCGCTGAGGCTGAACCCCAAATCCCAGAGTGGCCGTGGGACCCCCACCCTTGGTGCAGCCCCCACAATCTGCGTCCCCAAAAGGACGGAGCCCCCTCCCCAAACGCTGCTGGAGCTGGGCTCTAAAATCCCATTGGTGCCACACTTGTGGGATATTTGGGGAGGGTCCTGAGTCCCTTTGGGGTCCCGTCCCCCCCCCTCATTTGGGGGGCACCGAGGGGGGGATTTTGTGCTGGAAAAGGCAAAAGGCGGAGTCGGGGACGTCCTTCGAGAGCTGCGCGCAGCCCAGGTCACCCGAGTCCTGCCCAGGGGACAGTGGTGGCCGTGCTGGGCTTGGAGACCCCTCCCCAGCGAGACTTCACCTCGTGCTGGGGGGTCCCAACCCCACGGCTCGTCCCTGCCCCACTGCGACACCCCCGTGGGGACAGGGACAGGGATGGGGACAGGGATGGGACCCTCAGAGTGGTCCTACCCCCTCCTCATCCTCACAGCCCTTCGGCCTGGGATATCCACTCTGCTCGAGCGGCAAAGCCTGGCTTCACCTTGATAAAATAATAATAATTAATAATATTAATAATTAATAATGATTAATAATTAATAATAATAATAATAAAACACTCAAAACCGAAGGCTTCGGGGCGCCCTCTGGGCACGGACCCCAACTCGACTTCACCTCTACCCCTTCCCCCCTCCCTGATCTCGGGGTGCTCCGAGCCCGGGCAGCCCCCCCCAAAACCCCCAAGATGGGGCCACAGCGGGGGGGTCAGCCCCCCTCCCCCCAAATCTCCCCCCCTCCCCAGATTCCCAACTGGTCTGAACTGGTGTTGGCTGGGGGGCAGCGCCGGGGGGAGACCCCCGGGGTGCCTTGAGCAGCCAGTGAACCCCACCCCCCCCCAAAACCCCCCCCTCCCCATGTCCCGGGTTTAGCTTCTCCTTCTGTGTCCAAGGGGTTCTGCCAAAATCGGGGTGTAAGACCCCAAAAGATCTAAAACAAAAAAACCGAGATTCACCCCAGCCAGGGGTGCGGGACAGATTCGGGGTGCTCTGGGGACAGGGGGAGAAAAACTACGGGGGTCCCTGGTGGGGGGAAAACCCCGGGGTGTCCCCAGGGTGGGGGAAGGGACAGCTCTGGGGTCCCCGGGGGGACGGGCAGCATGCACGGGGGGGAGGGGACCAGGCAGAATTCCCTGGAATTTACGGGATCCCGGGGAGGGGGCCACGGGGGGGGGGGGGGGAACGGGCAGCATGCACGGAGGGGACACGGAGTCCCTGAGGGGACAGCGGGGGTGGCTGCTGTCCCCAAAAAGGGACAAGTGGATGCCCCGCAGGGAACGGGGCGGCACCGGGGGGCGGGCGGGGGTCTCGGGGCAGCGCGGCCGTGCCGGGCCGGTGGAATGCGGCCGTCCCGGCTCTCCCGGGCCCGCGGCCGCCCCGCTGCTTCCCGCCCGGGGCTGCGGCGGTGGGTGTGGGAAAGCTGCAGGTGTGCGCTTGGGCAACCAGCCGCTCGCCCGCCGCTCGCCCGCCGCGGCCCCCGCAGCCCCCCGAGCTCCCCCACGGCTCACATTCAATCAGGATTTTTTTTTTTTTTTTTCCTCTTTTCCCCCTCGTTTTAGCCACGATTTAGGCTAAAAGTGGGTTTCACATCCTCAAACCCCCACGAGAAAAGGGGGGGATCCAAAGAGTGGGGGACCCCCGCCGGCTCCAGGGGGATGTCGCCAGCTCACGAGACCCCCGCGTGTCGCCCGTGGGTCGCTGTGCCAAAACCTCGAGGGTGGCACGGCGTGGGGGCCAAAATTTGGAGGGGATTGTGGGGAGGGGGCTCGGAGGGGCTGCGGCCGCCTCTCCCCGAGCCAAAGCTCCCCCGAGTTTTCTCCTCCTCTCCTGTCTCCCTTTTCTCCTTCTCCTTCCTCCCCTTTGAGCTGGACGTGCCCGGGCAGCTCCTGCTCCTTCGGCTCCCATTGATGTTCCTCCCAAACAGCCCCGCCGCCTGCCAGCAGCCTCCCAAAAAAAAAAAAAATTTGGGAAGCCGGGGGAGGATGAGGGGAGGAGGGAGAAGAAAAAAAAAAAAAAAAAAAAAAAGGAGGAGGGAGAGCGGGACAAGTGAAACCGCCACGGGGCAGCTCCGGTGCGGCGCTCCCCGACACCGCGCCACCAGCGCTGTCCCCTCCTCGCCACCGCTCCCGGCACAAGGTGCCAGCCCTGCGCCCACCACCCGAAATCCCTTCAGAGACCGGCCCTGAGGGTCCCCCCTGCCCCACCTCCATCCGTGTGCCCCCCGACTCAGTTTGTGGGGGCGGCCGTGCCCCCCTCCGACTCCCTCTTGCCTCCCTTCGCTGCCGCCGCCTCCCCGGCGCTTTTGCCCTCGCCTTCGTTGCCCTCCTTGCCCCCATCGTGCGTCTTCATGTGCTTGCCCAGGTGGTCGCTGCGCATGAAGACGCGGCCGCAGACGGGGCAGGAGAATTTCTTGGCGCCCGTGTGGGTCTGGAGGTGCCGCTGCAGCTCGTCGGAGCGGGTGAAGCGCTTGCCGCAGAAAAGCCAGTTGCACACGAAGGGCCGGTCGCCGCTGTGCCAGCGCAGGTGGGCTTTCAGGTGGGAGGTTTTGGCGTAAGCCTTGCCGCAGCCGGGGATGTGGCAGTTGTGCAGGTGTTTGCGCTTCACCCCCTCGGGGCACGGACCCCCCCTCTCCGCCTCCTGGCAGTTGGGGCAGCGGCAAGCGGCTTGCCCCCCGCCCCTGGGCACGGCTCGCCGGGCTCCTTTCGGCCGCCCCCCGCCCTCCCCCTCCGGCCCCCGAGGCTCCGGGGGTCCCTCCAGAGCCTTCACCCCTTCGGTTGTCAGCAGATGCTGAGCCGGCGGGGGCAGCAGGTGGGCGGGGGGCGCGCAGAGCTGGTGCTCGCCCCCTCCGTAGCCGCCCAAGCCCGCGGGCAAGCCGGGGTGCGCGGGGGGCACCTGCAGCCCCCCAGCCCCTTGCGCGGGGGGCAGCTCCATCCAGCTGGCTGCTCCGGCGTGGAGGTCCCACCAGTTGACGCCTCCGCCCTCCTCGCCGGGGGCTCCGGGGTGCGGGGGTCGAAACCAAGGCTCGTAAGGATGCGCCATGTCCGGGGCGGCCGGCAGCAGCTTGGCGTAGGCTGCGGGGGCGGCGGGGCCGTCGGGGGGCAGCTCTAACCTCGGGGGGCCATGGGGCTCGTAGGCACCGGGGGCGGCGAAAGCGGCGTCGTCGGGCCCCGGTAGAGGCAGCTCGGGTGGGGGCAGCGGAGAGGAGAAATCGGGAGCCCCCGGCGCGGCGGGGCCGTGGGGCTGGAAGGGCTGGAGCGGCTGCAGGTCCAGGTGGGTCGGGGAGGCGCGGGGCGCGTCCGAGGGCTGCGATCCCAGGGAGCCGCAGACCGCCGTCAGCATCGCGGGGCGGCGGCGCGCACAGACCTGCGGGGCGGGCGGGGAGGGGGGAGAGGAGCTGTGAGAAAGGGGGGCGCAGATCTGTACACCCCCCCCCCGACGTCCCTGCGGGTTGGGGGTGGCTGAGCCCCCTCCCCACTAAGGGGTTGCGTTGCTCTGTGACATTGCTGTGACACAGGATGGTAGCACCAAAATTTGGGGGGGCACCCCTTACACCCGCCCCCGCTGTCCCTGTGCCAGCCCCGCGGGTCACGTCTGCAGCCCGGAGGGGCCGGTGCCTAATTGCAGAATCCAAACCAAAATCCAAACCTTGTCACCTCCCCGACCGTGTCCCCCAACACTGCCCGGGTCCCCAGGGGGACGCAGGTGACATCCCCAAACCCATGGCGCACCCACGGAGGGGAGACACGGCACCCACGGGGGGTGACACGCCACCCACGAGGCCAACCTGTCTGCCCCGCACCCCAGCCGGGCTGGGAAACCATCAGGGACCCCTCGGGCTGTTTTTTTGGGGGAGGGGCTGCACCCCCGGGCTGGTTGGCAGCGGGATGAGGCAGCAGAGCCGCGGGCCGAGCCCCCGGCAGCGCTTTGAAGCTGAGCTCGGGGTTGGTTTCCTCAGGGCACCCCCAAAGCCCCCCCGGGGCACCCCCAGAGACCCTCAGGGCACCCCCAGACCCCCGGGGCAGCCGCAGCCTCCCGGCAGCGCGGCCGTGACTCAGCGGGAGCTGTGCAAACCCCACTGGGGACCGGCCCCACCCCGGTGTCGAAATCCACCTGTCACCAGCGGCTCCCGCCCCCCGACTTCCCACCGGGGCCCCCAAATTCCCTGGAACCCCCCTCTGGTCACCGTCTCCTTCTCCCGGCCACCCCCAGCCCGCGTGCGACAGGGACAGACCCTTAGGGACACATTTGGGGGGTGTTGGAAGATTTGGGGTGGGGGAATGCCCTGAACAGAAGGGCCTGACCCCCCCAGTGCACCCCGACCCCAAAACTGTGATTCCCAAAAACTGTGATCACCCAAAACTTTGATTCCAAGTCCCACCATGCTGAAGACCCCTCAGGTGCGTGGGGACATCGTTTTCCCCCTCCAGGTGTCACCCAGGAAGGCGGGGAGACCCCAAAAATCGGGGTGGGAGTTTGGGGGTGTCCCAAAATCCCCCGAGAGATCCCAGCTGTATCTGTGCTACCACACAGGTGGGGCTCGGCCTCGAGCCCCCCCCCCCCCCCGCCCGGGGTGGCAGCTGAAAAGATTTTGGGGTCCTGCTCCCCAGTGGGGGCTCAGCTCTGCTCACCCCAAATTTGGGGACGCCCTCCTGGGGACTGTCCCTGCCTCCTGGGGACACGAGTGGGGTCCTGAGCTCCCCCTCCCCCCCAGACCCCTGCTCCCCACGGGGTCGAAATTGGGGTCAAACCCACGAATGCGGCGGTGACAGCTCGTCACGGGGTTTGGGACGGACGGGCCCCCCAAATCTGGAGGCTGAGGGATCCCATCCCCCATTTCCCCAAAAAAGGGAAGGGACCCTCCGTGGGTCGGTCCCACCCCACCAGACCCAGCACGGCCCCACCGCGCTCTCCTGCCACCCCCCAATCCCAACAATCCCCCCTCGGCTCAGGGGTCCCATCCCCCCCATCCCAGCTCCAAATTCGGGGAGAAAGACCCACAACCGGGACGGGGGGAGCGCTGGGACAACCCCCCCTTCCCACGGGCCTGTCCCAGCCAGGCACGGAACCTCCCAGGACATTTTTCCATCCGGGAATGATGACAAAAAATCCCCAGGGGCCCCCAGCGTCCTCCCTCCCTCCCTGGCGGGGCTCAGCGACGCGTTGGCCATTTCACCGCAGGGAAACTGAGGCAGCGGCGGCTGAAGCGTCCCGTGAGTCACGGGCCGGGCTGGGCACAGGCGGCCCGGCCCCGTCTGCAGCTCCGCCGGTGCCTCGCCCCGCGGCGGGGACGGGCGGGCGCCGCTGCCCCCGGCACCGGCAGCACCGACGGGGGGAACGGCGGCAGCGGCTTCGGGGGTTCGGGGGATGCCGCGGATTTTGGGGAGGGGGATGCCCTGAGTCGCGGGGGGATGCTGCGGGGTCGCGGGGGGGTGCAGAGAGTTGGGGATTGTCCCCACGGCAGCGTTCCCCGAGCTCCCCGGGGGAAATTTTGGGGGAGCACCGGGGGTCCAGCCTGCCCAGCCCCTCGCAGGACCCCGCACCACGGAAGAATCGCGATCCCGAGGGGAGAGGGTCGCGCTTGGCCGGGGGAAATTTTGGGGGCGCACCGGGGGTCCAGACTGTCCAGCCCTTCGCAGGACCCCGCACCACGGGAGGGGGTCTCAGCCCCACGCGAAAAATCGCGATCCCGACGGGAGGGGGTCCCGGGATGTGGCGAGACCGGGAGCCCCGGGGCTCGGTGGCCAGCACGGCGAGAAGCCACGTCCCAGCCGTCGGTCAGAGCAGCCAGGTCCCCGCGACCACCCCACGGCGGGGGTCCCATCCCCGATCCCGGCGGCAGCGGGGGGTACGTACGGGTCTAGCGGCAGCGAGCTCCCGGCGGGCCCGTCCTCATCGGCGTCCTGCTTCCCCAGGGGACCCCGAGGGACCCGCGCGGCTCCCCAGGGACCGGGCACCCACTGGGCCGGGCGAGCAGGAATGGCCGGGTCCCAGCCCGGCGGCCGGGCTCTTCCCTCCGCCTCCCCCCCGCCCAGCTCCACCCCCGGCCCCGGTGATTTTAACCCTTGGAGGCAGAGCCGCAGCCCCGCCGCTTGACAGGAGCCGGCTCCGGTCCCAGGATCCGGCGGATGAAAGCGGAGGGAGGGGACGGGAAGTTCGCAGCAGACACCGCAAACAGGGGGGTAATTAAAGAAGAAAGCAACAACCGCCTCCCTCCCTCCCTGCGCCCGTGGCCGCCTCCTCCTGCCACCCCCTCCCCCGTCCTGGGGACCCCCGGGCGCTCCGTCTGTCCCCACCCCCCATTTAGCACCGCAGCTGTCCCCCCATCTCTTATTGGTGACACACAGGTGGCTTCTCCTCCTGCCATCCCCTCCGGAGACCCCCGGAGTGTCCCCACAGCAAGGGGTGACACGCAGGGGTGGCCGCACTCCTCTGCCACCCTCTGTGCGCCCCATCCCGGGGGTGACACGCAGAGGTGGCCGCAGGGATGTCGCCTGTCCCCGTGGGGGGCTCAGTGCCCCCCGTTGCAGTTCTGTGCCACGGGGTAAATGTGACAGGAATGGACACGCGGGACAATTTTGGGGTCAGAGGGACCCACCGTGACCCCGATGGATTTGGGGCACCCCCAAAAAAAACCCAGGAGGTGCTGGCTGAGCCTGTCCCAGCTCGGGACAGCTGTGTCCCCTGCCGGGAGGGACAAACCCCGGGTGACAACACCACGGCCAGTGGAGCCACTTAATCACCGGCGCGTCGTGTCCCCATTTCAAACCCCTGCGCCGGGCTGGCGGCCACCACAACCACATGGGGCGACCCTGATGGGCATGATGGGATCCCCAAATCCCCCAAATCCCCCAAATCCCACGGGAGAAGGCGGCGGTGGCCCCGCAGAGCCGGGACGGGGCTGGCGCGTGGGAGCGAGCCCGCATCTCCCGGCGAGCGCCCGGCCGGGCGGAGGGTGCAGGCGGCTCCTCCTTGGCCTCGGGGAAAACTCCTGGTTTTCATCATCCCAGCAGGGATGGCTCCACCGCCGCCGCCACCGAAACGCGGCTGCCTCGTGGGGTTGAGCGCGGCCCCACGGCTCGGGCCGGGCCGGCTGCTGGAGGGGGGAAACGGGTGGGGATGCTGGGATGGGGGTCTTGGAATGGGGAGGGGGATCTTGGAATGGGGAGGGGGATGCTGGGATGGGGGTCTCGGGAAGGGGAGGGGGATCTTGGAATGGGGAGGGGGATCCTGAAATGGGGGTCTTGGAATGGGGAGGGGGATGCTGGGATGGGGGTCTCGGGATGGGGAGGGGGATCTTGGAAAGGGGAGGGGGATCCTGGGATGGGGAGACGGATCCTGAAATGGGGATAAGGATCGTGGGATGGGGGTCCTGGAATGGGGAGGGGGATCCTGAAGTGGGGACAGGGATCCTGGGATGGGGATCTCGGGATGGGGAGGGGGATCCTGGAATTGGGAGAGGGATCCTGGGATGGGGAGGGGGATCCTGGGATGGGGATCCTGGGATGGGGAGGGGGATCCTGAGATGGGGATAAGGATCCTGGGATGGGGATCTTGGAATTGGGAGGAGGATCCTGGGATGGGGAGGGGGATCCTGGGATGGGGAGGGGGATCCTGCCCTGGGGGTCCCGGCATGGGAAGCAGCTGGTGGGGGCTGGTTGTGCAGAAATGGGGGTGAACACATGCACGGGACTCTGTAGGGCGCATGTGGGGGATTGGGGTGCACCCCAAGCCCAGGCTCTCTGTGTTCCCTCTCCTCTGCCTGCCCAGGAGGATCCGGGGCTGCTCCTGTGGCTGCTGCAGTTTGGGGACCCCCGAGTGTTGTTGGGGTTGGGGTGGTGGGCTCGGGCTTTCTGGCTGGCCCTGGGGGCCGGATCGTGGCCACCAAGAGATCTCTGGGACAGACTTGGCCATCCCAATCCTCCATCCCCATTCCCATCCCCATTCCCATTCCCATTTACATTCCCATCCTATTCCCATCCCCATCCCATTCCCATTCCCATCCCATCCCCATCCCATACCAATCCTCCATCCCCATTCCCATCCCCATTCCCATTCCCATTTACATTCCCATCCTATTCCCATCCCCATCCCATTCCCATTCCCATCCCATCCCCATCCCATCCCAATCCTCCATCCCCATTCCCATCCCCATCCTCATCCCCATCCCCATTCCCATCCCCATTCCCATTTACATTCCCATTTACATTCCCATCCTATTCCCATCCCATTCCCATTCCCATTCCCATTCCCATTCCCATTCCCATCCCCATTCCCATTCCCATTCCTATTCCCACAGTCCCTGTGCCACCACAGGCAGCTCCAGGTCCCCAAATGTCCCTCAGCCACCCCTGCACACGTGGCCTGTCCCACATCCCTCCACTCCCAGTTCTCCCAGTGCTCCACCAGTGTAGGACAGGGATGAGGATCTGGGGGGGGCTGTGACCACCTCATCCCACAAGCACAGCACCCCAAAATCCCACTGGGACCTCTGGACCCTTCCCAAAACACAGACCCTGGGTTGGGATCCTGCTGGGATGAGTCTGGGAGCAAGGTGGGGATTTGGGGTCTGGGGGAAGGATGGGGATTGGGGGAACTGGGGGGACTGGGGGAAGCAGGATTTAGGGTCTGGGAGCAGGGTGGGGATTTGGGTGACTGGGAGAAGCAGGATTTGGGGTCTGGGAACAGGATGGGGATTGGGGGAATTGAGGGGAGCAGGATTTGGGGTCTGGGAACAGGATGGGGATTGGGGGAACTGGGTGGAGCAGGATTTGGGGAGCAGAATGTGGCACAGGACTGGGAGAACTGGGAGGACTGGGGGGATTGGAGGGGGAGCAGGATTTGGGATCTGGGGGCTCCTGGAGCCCCCCCAAGCAGAGCTGGGACCACCCACGGGGAGGGAATCACGACGCGTTCCGGGGGGGAATCTCCTCTCGCCACCGAGTGTCTGAAACCCCGAGCCGTGCCTTGAAATTACAGCTAATTACAGAGCTCATTTGCATAAATTATACGGCGAGAGGCAAATGCCTCCGATCCCTCCGAGTGATCAGGCAGCAGGAACCGCTCCGGGGGGAAACCGAGGGGGAACTGGGGGGCTTTGGGGGGGGACAGGAGGGGTCGGTGCGCCCCAAAAATGCAGCGGGATGGCGGGGTGTCCC
This sequence comes from Erithacus rubecula, assembly GCF_903797595.1. Taxonomy (NCBI): domain Eukaryota; kingdom Metazoa; phylum Chordata; class Aves; order Passeriformes; family Muscicapidae; genus Erithacus; species Erithacus rubecula. Next base: position 22,772 of record NW_027635551.1, on the reverse strand, counting down.
CAGAGCCCGGGATGGGGGGACACGGCACCGATGGGTGACAAAGAGGGGGACAAAGGCAGGATGGGGCGGGGTGTTGGGGACAGCTCTGTCCCCAGGGACAGAGGGACAAAGAGATGGAGTCCCGCCAGAACAGAGGCACAGCGATGTCCCCCAAACCCCAAAAATGCTGGGGGACAGAGGGGACACCCCAAGCCCCCTCCCAGCCTTGGGGCTGAGCGCTTTAAACGCTCCGGAAAGGGAAAAATTTCCTCCTGGGCCATAAAAAAATTAAAATAAAATAAAATATAAAATCAAATCATTGAGGGGAGTGGGACAGGAGCGTGTCCCTGTGCACGGCGGTGTCACACCGTGTCCCCGAGCTCATCCCTGTCCCCGAGCACGTCCCTGGGTGCCGGTCCCGCACTCGGGGTGCCCGGGGGGGTCCCCGGGGGTGGCTCTGCCGCGGGGTTGCGCCGTCTGGGTCGCCCCATCCCGAGGGGACACCCCGGGGCCCCAGACGGGGACAGACGGAGCTCGCCGGATCCTCCCCGCGGCTTTTGGGGGGCCCCACGCCCAGACGGCCCCGGGGGGGTGACGCTGGGGTGACGGTGAAGCTGCTGAGCCTGGGGGGGACCCCGAGACTGATGGAGGTGGCAGCGCGGTGGGGACGGTGCCAGGTGAGGAAGGGGTGGTGGCACCGGGTGGTCGTAGTCCCCGTGGGGGTGTCACAGCCCCCACTGGGGTGTCACAGTCCCCACGGGGGTGTCACAGCCATCACGGGGGTGTCAGAGTCCCTACGGGGGTGTCAGAGCCACAGTGGGGGTGTCACAATCCCCACAGAGGTGGTCGCGGTCACCACGGGGGTGTCACAGTCCCCACGAGGTGGTCACAGCCCCCACGAGGGTGTCACAGCCCCCACGAGGGTGTCGCAGCCCCCACGGGAGTGTCACTGTCCCCACGGGAGTGTCACAGCCCCACGGGGGTGTCACAGCCCCCACTGGGGTGTCACAGTGCCCACGGGGGTGTCACGGTTCCCACGGAGGTGTCACTGTCCCCACGGGGATGTCACAGTCCCCACGGAGTGTCACGGTCCCCACGGTGGTGTCACAGCCCCCACGAGGATGTCACGGTCCCCACGGGAGTGTCACTGTCCCCACGGGAGTGTCACAGCCCCACGGGGGTGTCACAGTCCCCACGGGGGTGTCACTGTCCCCACGGGGATGTCACAGCCACAGTCGGGGGTATCACAGTCCCCATGAGGGTGTCACAGCCCCACGGAGGTGTCACTGTCCCCACGGGAGTGTCACTGTCCCCACAGGAGTGTCCCAATCCAGGACACAACCCCCTCCCTGTCCTCCCTCTGCGCCCCCACGGGGACAAGGACCGAGCTGGCACAGCGCTGCCCACCTGCTCCGCCAGGCCAGGGCGCGCTGCCAGCCTGGCAGAGATCTCTATCGCGATTATCGCGACGGGATTCCCCTGCCCGCAGCGTGCGCCGGGTCACGACGTGCCCGGAGGCAGCGTTTCCTCAGCGGGAGCAGGAATTACTGTCGGGACTCGACCTCTGCGACGCGGCTACGGAGCTGGCGGCTCGGTGGAGGGTTAAATGCGATTTTTAATTTGAGTTTTAATTAGTCTCGTGCTAATCTCGCTGCCGTATCTGCGCCCAACCGGCCCGGCTGTCAGTCACGGCCTGGGGAAACCTGCCCGGCACGGGGGGGGAGCGGCAGAACGGCGCGGGGAGAGGGGACACAGCGGGGACGGGATGGGGACAGGGACACGGGGACACGGGGACACGGGGACACGGGGACACGGGGACACGGGGACACGGGGATGGGGATGGGGACACGAGGACACGGGGACACGGGGACACGGGGATGGGGACACAGGGATGGGGATGGGGACACGGGGATGGGGACAGGGACACGGGGACACGGGGATGGGGACACAGGGATGGGGACAGGGACGCGGGGATGGGGACACAGGGACACGGGGATGGGGACACAGGGACACGGGGACGGGACAGGGACACGGGGATGGGGACACAGGGACACGGAGATGGGGACAGGGATGGGGACATGGGGATGGGGACACAGGGACACGGGGATGGGGACAGGGATGGGGACACGGGGATGGGGACACGGGGATGGGAACACGGGGATGGGGACAGGGATAGGGACACCGGAATATGGACAGGGGACAGGGACACAGCGACACAGGGACGGGGACACGGGGACAGGGACACAGGGACACAGGGACACAGGGACACAGGGACACAGGGACACAAGGACAGGGACAGGGACACCGGGCCATGCTGAGGACATGGGGACATGGCTGCACCGGGAACGGGACACACGGATGTGGTGGGGATGGGACACGTGGATGGGAATTGGGACATGTGGATGCTTTGGGGACAGGGACACTGCACCAGGGCTGGGACAGGGGCGACAGGGACACTGGGGACAGGGACATTGCCCCAGGATGGGACAGTGGGTGACAGCGGGAATGGGGACACGGAGATTCGGAGGGAACTGGGACATGTGGAGGCGCTGGGGACAAGGACACGCAGTGATGGGACACTGCGCTGCACCGGGGGACAGGGACACTCGATGGCATTGGGGACAGGGACACACAGTGGCATTGGTGACAGGGACACGGGTGCCTCAGGAATGGGACATGGCCGCAATGGGGACAAAGGACACGGGGAGGGACCGGGGACGGGAGCGGGCGCGGGAGGAGCTGCGGTCCCCGGAACCGAGCGTGGGCACGGGGCGGGGACAGGGCTTGGGGACAGGGACAGCGGGACCGCAGCCGTGGCGTGTCCTCGCTCCGTGTCACTGCTGCACTGTCCCTGTGTCCCCGTGTCCCTCTGTCCCCGTGTCCCTCTGTCCCCCATCCCAGCCACGCCGCGCCAGCCAGCGCTGTCCCCTCTCACTGCTCATCAGTGTCACCTCCAGGACGGTGGCGATGTCGCTTTCCCCGGCACGGTGACACGGATCGCGTCACTCCCGCCTGGGGAAACTGAGGCACGGAGCCACAGGCGGCGACTTGTCCCCGCAGCCGGGGCGGGACCGGCGACAGCGGAGCGTCCCCAGAGCCACCCGGGGGGCGACCCTGTCCCCTCCCTCCCTCCCCGGGGTCCGCACCTGGGAGGTGACAATGCCATTTGTGTGTCCCCTGCCAACCTGGCTGATGTCGCAGGTCCCCTCCAATGCCATTTGGGATGTCACTGCCAGCCCGGGTTGATGTCGCAGGTCCCCTCCGTGGGTGACAATGCCATTTGGGATGTCACTGCCAGCCCGGGTTGATGTCGCAGGTCCCCTCCGTGGGTGACAATGCCATTTGGGATGTCCCCGCCAGCTCGGGCTGATGTCGCAGGTCCCCTCCAATGCCATTTGCGTGTCCCCCGGCAGTTCCCGGGTCCCGCCCGGTACCGCAGGGACAAAACCCAGGTCCAGCCCAGGTGTCCCCGAGTGGCGGCCACGTCCCGCACGTGTCTGTCCCCGTGTCCCCGTGTCCCCAACACCCGCGTCCGCGCTGCTTCCCGCATCTTTTACGAGCGTGGCCGCAGCCGCGCTGTCCCCGGGGATGTCCCCGAGTGTCCCCAACCCCACCCACCCCCTCCCACCTGCCGCTCCCTCGGGCGCCATGGGGACACCGGGGTGGCTCAGGGGGGACTCCAGATGGGCCGGCGGGACCCCCGCGTGGTTTTTTGGGGTGTCGGGGCGCCGGTGCCAGGCGGGTGAGTAAGCGGAGCGCGGGGAGGGCGGTAATTAAAGGGAGGGAGGCTCTCGCCGCAGCAGGTTCCCACAAATGGAGGCCCCGCGGCCACAGACACGGCACAACAAAGCACCGAGCAATTATTTGGCTCCAGTGGGAGCTGCTGGGCCCGTGGGGGCTGGAGGCAGCTGGGCACCCCCGGGCTGGCAGCGCTGGCACCGCCGCGAGGAGTGCGCGACACCCCAAAATGAGGATGGGGACCCCCCTGAGCATCCCCCGCTCGGTGAGGAGTTGGCGATCCCCATCGGGTTTGAATGCCCTAAAATCTGTTAAAGGGGTTGGGGACCCCCGGTGTTTCTAGCGCATTGAGTACCCCAAAAATCTCCGAGCATCCTGAACCCCCAAAACTCTCTGAGCACCCTGAACCCCCAAAAACCTCCGAGGATCCTGAACCCCCAAAAATCTCCGAGGATCCTGAATCCCCAAAAATCTCCGAGGATCCTGAACCCCCAAAAACCTCCGAGCATCCTGAACCCCCAAAACCTTCTGAGCACCCTGAACCCCCAAAAACCTCCGAGGATCCTGAACCCCCCAAAATCTCCGAGGATCCTGAATCCCCAAAAATCTCCGAGGATCCTGAACCCCCAAAAACCTCCGAGCATCCTGAACCCCCCAAAACCTGTGAGCACACTGAACCCCGAATTTCTGCAAAGGGAATGGGGATCCCCATTCCTTCTGGTGCCTTGAACACCCCAAAATTCTCCCAAGCACCCTGAACCCCCAAACCTCTGCTGGGGGCTGGGGACCCCCTCAGAGGAGATGCGGCACCCCAAGTTCTGCCGGGGGACGGGACACCCCAAACCCCGCTGTGTCCAGGTTGGGGTCCCCCAGGAGCGCCATCGCTCCCGGGACCCCCCAAATCCTCCTCACGGACCACGGGGGGCGCACCCGTGATGGGTGAGGGGCGCGGGGGATCCCCGGGATCCCCACCCGCCCGGGGGACCCCGCTGACGTCATCCAGATTCAACCTCCCAGACTCCGCTCCGCCAATCACAAGCCCAGCTCGTCCGCCTTGCGCCGTCCATTGCTTGATTAATCTATCAATCAAAATGTTGTGACCAATCAAAAGCCGCGTTTTGTGCGGGCGGGTTCCGCCCCCTTGAAAGCCTGTCAATCAAACAGCGGATGGGCATTGGCTGGGCTTTCGCCCATTGGCTGCCTGAGCTGTCAATCAAAGATCTGCCCTTTTATTGGCTTTTCTCTGCCGTCCGTCACTCAGCAGCTCCGCGCCCATTGGCGGAGCCGCCCCTCCATCACGATTTTTACTGCTCAGCGCAGTTGTCAATCAACACCTACCCCTCCGCTGATTGGCCACCTCTCCACAACCTCACCCCCCATTGGTCAGAGCGCTGAAAAACGGAGCGCCCATTGGCCCAAACCCCTTCAGGGGGCGGGCGCAGCAGGGCGGTGCCCAGCGGAGGAAGATGGCGCCGTGAGCGGGTCGGAGCCGCCGCCGCCCCCGGCCGGTCAGTGCGGGGGGGAGCGGAGCTCGGGGCGCGGCCGCTGCGGGGCCACCGGGGCGGGGAGCGACCTGCGGCCTCTTCCAGCCGCCCTCCCACAGCGCCCGGCAGGCGGGCGGCGCTTCCGGCAGCGGGGCCCGGTCAGGGGCGGGCCCGGCCTTTGGGACCCGCCTCCCCCGGGGGGAACGGGGATGTGGGGCCGGGGCTGTGAGGGGCTGTGAGGGGGCTCCGAGCGGCTCTGAGGGGGCTCCGAGGGGTCCGAGCGGTTCCGAGGGGGCTCCGAGGGGCTCCGAGCGGTTCCGAGGGGGCTCCGAACGGTTCCGAGGGGCTCCGAACGGTTCCGAAGGGCTCCGAGCGGTTCCGAGGGGCTCCGAGGGGTCCGAGCGGTTCCGAAGGGCTCCGAGGGGGCTCCGAGCCGTTCCGAGGGGTCCGAGCGGTTCCGAGGGGCTCCGAAGGGCTCCGAGCGATTCCGAAGGGTTCCGAGCGGCTCTGAGGGGCTCCGAGTTTGGGGATTTTTTGGGATTTGGGGGCAGGAATTTTGTGGGGTTTGGAGAAGGATTGGGGTCGGTTCCCTCAGAAGGGTTTGGGGGAATTTGGGCTTTGGGGGGATTTATTTCCCTGAGGGGATTTGGGGCAGTTCCCAAATTTCCTTCATGAGATTTGGGATTATTCCCAAATTTCCCTGGTGGGATTTGGGATTATTTCCAAATTTCCCTCATGGGATTCATTCCCTGATGGGATTTGGGGCAGTTCCCAAATTTCCTGATGGGATTTCTCCAGGAAAAAATGGGTTGGAAATATGAAGATTTAGGGTTGGGAATGGGAAAATTTCATGTTGGAAAGGGGAAGATTTCAGGATGGGAATGGGAAGATTTGGGGCATAAAAAAAAAAGAAGATTTCAGGGTGAAAACAAGAAGATTTTGGGATGGGAATGGGAAGATTTCAGGGTGGAAAAAAGAAGATTTTGGGATGGGAATGGGAAGATTTCAGGGTGAAAACAAGAAGATTTGGGATGGGAATGGGAAGATTTTGGGTTGGGAACATGAAGATTTAGGGCTGGGAATTGGAAGATTTCAAGCTGGAAATGGGAAGATTTTGGGGTGGAAACAAGATTTTGGGATGGGAATAGGAAGATTTCAGGATGGGAATGGGGAGATTTAGGGTTGGAAACATGAAGATTTTGGGATGGGAAGATTTCAGAATGGAAACAGGAGGATTTTGGGGTGGAACTGGGAAGATTTTGGGCTGGAAACAATATTTGGGGGTGGAAAAAAGAAGATTTTGGGACTGGGAATGGGAAGATTTTGGGCTGGAAATGGGAAGATTTAGGGCTGGAAATGGGAACATTTCAGGCTGGAAATGGGAATATTTCAGGCTAGAAATGGGAATATTTCAAGCTGGAAATGGGAAAATTTCAGGGTGCAAGCAAGAAGATTTTGGGGTGGAAACATGAAGATTTTGGGGTGGAAACAGGAAGATTTTGGGGTGAAACTGGGAATATTTCACTTCACTGTGCACCCCTGCCTTAAAACTGAGCCCTGTCACTTTTGGGAAGCTGCTCCTCCAACAAATCCAGTGCAGAATTCCACAAAAAACCACCTGAAAAATCCAGGAATACTCACTGGAATCCCACCCCCCAACCCATGGTGAAGGACAATCCCATAGCCCTGGGTGAGGTGGGATAATTTTAGGGGTGGAGAAATCCTAAATAATCCTAAATAATCCTAAATAATCTTAAATCCTGCTGTGTCCCCACAGCTGGAGGGACAGCATGGCTGCCACTGCTGCTGTCAGCCCCAGTGAATACCTGCAGCCTGCAGCCACCTCTGCCACCCAGGTGAGTCCAGGGGGGAAATTTTGGGATGTAGGAGGTGACAGGAGAACAGGACAGAGCTCTTGGAATCACTCAGGGTGGGCTCATTCCCAATCCTGATCCTGGTGTTGTTCCTATTCCCAGGGTTGGAGAGAAAATCCTGGGAAGTTTTCAGGTGATTCAGAGATTTAGGATGGTTTTTAAGCACATGAGGATGGGATTTGGGAGGTGATGGCACTGCTGGTAAAAGCTGGGGGGGAGGGATTCCTTCCCCCCCCAAAAAAATATAAATTAGGAATTGTTTTGGGTTGTGGTGGAGGAATCAGGAAGAATTTCTTCACAGAAAAATGAGGAATTGTTTTGGGCTGTGGTGGAGGAATCAGGAAGAATTTCTTCACAGAAAAATTAGGAATTTTAGGGATGCCCAGAAAAGTGGTGGAGTCACCTGGGGGTGTGTAAGGAAAAACTTTAAAAAGAAACTGTCCTAAACCAGGAATCTTTCCCTGAATTCCTTTTCATTCCCAAAGTTGGAAAAACACACAGCAGGGAGATGGTGTGGGCTGGGAATTGGGAGATTTTGGGCTGGGGATGGGAAGATTTTGGGGCTGGAAAAAAGAAGATTTCAGAGTGGAAGTGGGAAGATTTTGGGGTGGAATTGGAGAGATTTGGACCCTTTGTGCCATGGATCCAGGGGAGATGTTCCAGCCCCAAACTGGGGATCTAGACTGGGATCCAGGGGAGATGTTCCAGCCCCAAACTGGGGATCTAGAATTGGATCCAGGGGAGATGTTCCAGCCCCAAACTGGGGATCTAGAATGGGATCCAGGGGAAATGTTCCAGCCCCAAACTGGGGATCTAGACTGGGATCCAGGGGAAATGTTCCAGCCCCAAACTGGGGATCTAGAATGGGATCCAGGGGAAATGTTCCAGCCCCAAACTGGGGATCTAGACTGGGATCCAGGGGAGATGTTCCAGCCCCAAACTGGGGATCTAGACTGGGAACAGGGGAGATGTTCCAGCCCAGGGATGGGATCTGGAAGGGGATCCAGGGAAGATGTTCCAGCCCTGGTTTGCAGATCTAGCCTGGGATCCAGGCGAGGTTTTTCCAGCCCCAGGATGGGATCCAGGGGAGATATTCCAGATGTTCCAGATGTTCCAGGGATGGAGTTCTGGCATGCTGCCCTCTCTCCCCAGGACTCCCAGCCCTCTCCCCTGGCCCTGCTGGCAGCCACATGTAGCAAGATCGGTCCCCCCGCCGTGGAAGCCGCCGTGACGCCGCCGGCCCCCCCGCAGCCCACCCCTCGCAAACTGGTGCCCATCAAACCCGCCCCGCTGCCCCTGGGCTCGGCCAAGAGCAGCATTGGCATCCTGTCCTCCAAGGGGAACCTCTTCCAGATCCAGGGTTCCCAGGTTGGCACCTCCTACCCCGGGGGGCAGCTGGTTTTTGCCATCCAGAACCCGGCCGTGCTCAGCAAAGGTTCGCGCTCCTCGTCTTCGTCGTCGTCGTCGTCTTCCTCCTCCAACATCCAGTACCAGGCGGTGCCACAGCTGCAGCCTGGCACGGCTCAGACCATCCAGGTGCAGCCCAACCAGATCCAGATCATCCCAGGCACCAGCCAGGCCATCCTCACTCCATCCTCCTCCTCCTCATCCTCGCACAAACCCGTGCCCATCAAACCGGCGCCGGCGCAGAAAGCGGCGCCGCCGACCGGCGGCGTGGTCAAACTGCCAGGGGGTGGCAATGTCACCTTAACCCTGCCTGTCAACAACCTGGTGAGCCCTGAGGGGAGCGGGCAGAGCCAGCTGGGCACGGACAGCCCCTCAAAACTGGGGAAAAAACCTCGGAAAAAGGCCACATCCCCCGGGCAGCCGGCTGCGGTGGCAGTGGCGGAGCAGGTGGAGACGGTGCTGATCGAAACCACGGCAGAGAACATCATCCAAGCTGGGAACAACCTGCTGATCGTGCAGAGCCCTGCCTCAGGGCAGCCAGCAGTGGTGCAGCAGGTGCAGGTGGTGCAGCCCAAGCAGGAGTCGCAGGTGGTGCAGATCCCGCAGCAGGCGCTGCGCGTGGTGCAGGCGGCGTCGGCCACGCTGCCCACGGTGCCGCAGAAATCATCCCAGAACTTCCAGATCCAGGCAGCTGAGCCCACCCCCACGCAGGTACAGCCCCCCAGGGATCATCCCAAAACCTTCAAATGTCCAGATCCAGGCAGCTGAGCCCACCCCCACGCAGGTACAGCCCCCCAGGAATCATCCCACAACTTCCAAATGTCCAGATCCAGGCAGCTGAGCCCACCCCCACACAGGTACAGCCCCCAGGGATCATCCCAAAACCTTCAAATGTCCAGATCCAGGCAGCTGAGGATCCTTTTAGAAGATCTGGAGGAGCTGAATCCTCCCCAGTTCCACACTGGGGTTGGGATGAACTTGCTGGGAAGCTCCTGGGAAACAAGGGGAGGTGGGAGAGGGGTTGGAACTTTCTCCTTTTCCCAGGAAATCCACAAATCTCCAGCTTGAATTCCCAGTGGGAATCATTTCCTACACAAACTATGACTGCCCCATCCCTGGAAATTGAAACAAATCCCTTTCTACCCAAACCACTCCCGAGCTGCGTGGGCGGATCTCACCCCTCCCCTCCCAAATCCCCCTTTTTTTTTTCCAGATTTACTTCAAGAGCCCCTCTGGCGAGCTGCAGACCGTGCTGCTGCAGGAAACCTCCTCCCTTCCCGTGCCACCATCCTCGGCGACATCGTGTGGCAGCCCCGCGTCGCGCAGCCCCGGCCCCGCCCGCAAACCCGCCCCTCGCAAGGAGCGGCCGCTGCCCAAAATCGCCCCGGCCGGGGGGATGCTGAGCCTGAACGCGGCACAGCTGGCAGCAGCTGCACAGGCCGTGCAGACCATCAACATCAACGGCGTGCAGGTGCAGGGAGTGCCCGTCACCATCACCAACAGCGGAGGTGGGTGGTGGCCCGAGGGGGTGGGCGGCTCCGGGGGGTTCCCGAGGGTGGGGTGTGCTGAAATGGGACCCCTGGTGGAGCTGGGAGGGAGCTGGGGAGGGTGGGAGGTTTGTAAGTCAGGTGGGTGATTTGGGTGGGGTTTGTTGTGGTGTTGAGGGATGTGCCTGGATTAGGTCAGATTAATTCAGGTCAGATTGATAATTCAGATCAGATTGATAATTCAGATCACTTACACTCCTGAGGGATGTGCCTGGATCAGGTCATATTAATTCAGATCAGATTGATAATTCAGATCAGATTGATAATTCAGATCAGATCCCTTGTTCTCCTGAGGGATGTGCCTGGATTAGGTCAGATTCATAATTCAGATCAGATTGACAATTCAGATCAGATTGATAATTCAGATCAGATCCCATGTGGTCCTGAGGGATGTGCCTGGATTAGGTCAGATTGATAATTCAGATCAGATTGATAATTCAGATCACTTACACTCCTGAGGGATGTGCCTGGATCAGGTCATATTAATTCAGATCAGATTGATAATTCAGATCTGATCCCTTGTGCTCCTGAGGGATGTGCCTGGATTAGGTCAGATTAATTCAGATCAGATTGATAATTCAGATCAGAGCCCTTGTGGCCCTTAGGGATGTGCCTGGATCAGATCAGAATAATTCAGATCAAATCCTTCGTGCTCCTGAGGGATGTCCCAGGATCAGATCAGATTAATAATTCAGGTCAGAATAATAATTCAGATCAGATCCCTTGTGATCCTTAGGGATGTCCCTGGATCAGATCAGATTAATAATTCAGATCAGATTAAATCAGATCAGATCCCTCATGCTCCTGAGGGTGACAGGGACAGTGGGCAGCTCCATGAGCTTCCTGAGGATGGGATGTCCCAGGATCAGATCCTGAGGGTTTCTGCAGTGTCAGCACCCTCTGTAGTTGCTGTATCAAGCCAGGAGAGTTTCCCAGAATGTCCCAGGCACATCCTGGAGAGCTGTGGATAAACTGCAGGAAGCACCAGAGGTTTCCTGGGAGCCCAGCCCAGCTCTGGCCCCTCCTCAGCTCTGTCCCCAAATCCTTTTTGCCAGAGGACAAGGATCCAGCCAGGCACAGGGACAGGGTTGTGTCCTTCCTGCAGCCACCCTGGATCCCATTCCAGATCCCATCCAGGGCTGGAACATCATGGATCCCATTCCAGATCCCATCCTAGGGCTGGAACATCATGGATCCCATTCCAGATCCCATCCAGGGCTGGAACATCATGGATCCCATTCCAGATCCCATCCAGGGTTGGAACATCTCCCCTGGATCCAATTCCAGATCCCATCCAGGGCTGGAACATCATGGATCCCATTCCAGATCCTCATCCCAGAGCTGGAACATCATGGATCCCATTCCAGATCCCATATAGGGCTGGAACATCATGGATCCCATTCCAGATCCCATCATGGATCCCATTCCAGATCCCATTCCAGAGCTGGAACATCATGGATCCCATTCCAGATCCCATCCCAGAGCTGGAACATCTTGGATCCCATCCCAGATCCCATCATGGATCCCATTCCACATCCCATCATGGATCCCATTCCACATCCCATCCTGGGCTGGAACATCATGGATCCCATTCCAGATCCCATCATGGATCCCATTCCAGATCCCATCATGGATCCCATTCCACATCCCATCCTGGGCTGGAACATCATGGATCCCATTCCAGATCCCATTCCAGAGCTGGAACATCATAGATCCCATTCCATATCCCATCGTGGATGCCATTCCAGATCCCATCATGGATCCCATTCCACATCCCATTCCACATCCCATCATGGATCCCATTCCACATCCCATTCCACATCCCATCATGGATCCCATTCCAGATCCCATCATGGATCCCATTCCAGATCCCATTCCAGATCCCATCATGGATCCCATTCCACATCCCATCATGGATCCCATTCCACATCCCATTCCACATCCCATCATGGATCCCATTCCAGATCCCATCATGGATCCCATTCCAGATCCCATCATGGATCCCATTCCACATCCCATCCCAGATTTGGAAACTCTCCTCCATCCCCTGGGAACAAGGAACTCTCCCAAGTTCCCAACCCCCCCCAGCTCCATGGATCACCACTCCAGGCAGTGACCCCTCACTCAGGGATCTCCCCAAACCCCAGACACTGCTGCTGATCCCAGGAATGTCACATTATCCCCGTTCCAGGGGACACAAACCCTTCCCAAGGGTGGCAGCTGTGCCTCTGGGGAGTCCTGAGCCTTCCATGGGTTTTTCCTGACAAAAAAAACCCAACTTGAACTCTGCTTCTCCTTTAAGGCATCAGCACAAATAATTTCTCCCAGGATTGACTTTTTTTTTGGCTTTTTTTTTTGGAGAGATGAGGGATTTAATTAGAGCTCTAATTAATGTGAGCACCCACGGGTGTGGTGACATTCCCCCCTCCTCCCACCCCTGGCTTGGCGCTGGCTCTGCTTTCCCTCCCTGCTGCCTCTGCTGCCAAACCCTTCTTGTTCTCCTCCTCCTCCTCCTCCTCCTCCTCCTCCTCCTGCTGCCCTGGGAGCAGCCATCCCAATCCTAATCCCAATCCCAAAATCCCAATCCCAACCCTGCTTGCTGATGCTGACCCCATCTTCTTCTTTCCAGCCCCTGTCACGGCTGCCAGGGACGCCCGAGCCTGGAGCTGCGGGGTAAGTCCCGTTTTTTTGCTCAATATATTGCACGTTTTTTCAAAGTTTCTTTTTTGTTTCCACTTTCGAGATCATCTGTTTTTTACCCCGCCCCGCTAAAAAGGGTCGAAAAAAAAAAAAAACCAACAAAAAAACCAAAACCAACTTTTTTGAAAACTTTGAAAAACCGCACAGTATATTCAGAAAAAAGGGACTTACCGTGGAGCAGCGGGGGCTGTGCTGCATGCAGGGCTGGGGAGGGATAAATTTGGGATATTCCCTGCTCCAGAGGGGCGTGGATGGATCCTGACTGCCCCTTTTCCACCCTCCCTCCCCAGGCCAGCAGCAGCTGACGGTGCAGAACGTGTCTGGCAACAACGTGACCATCAGCGGGCTGAGCCCCACCCAGATCCAGCTGCAGATGGAGCAGGCGCTGGCCGGGGACATCCAGCCCGGGGAGAAGAGGAGGAGGATGGCCTGCACCTGCCCCAACTGCAAGGACGGTGACAAGAGGTGAGTGCAGCAGGGGAAGGGCTGATGGTGATGGGAGTCACCCCTTGTCCCCCTGGAGCTGCCCCTGTCCCCCTGGAGCCGCCCCTTGTCCCCCTGGAGCTGCCCCCATCCCCCTGGAGCTGCCCCCATCCCCCTGGAGCTGCCCCCCATCCCCCTGGAGCTGTCCCTTGTCCCCCTGGAGCTTCCCCTTGTCCCCCTGTATCCTCTCTTAGTCTGACCCCTGATCCCTCTGGATCCTCTCCTGGTTTTCACCTTCATCCCCCTGTATCCTCTCCTGGTTTTCACCCTCATCCCCCTGTATCCTCTCCCATGCTGACCTTTCATGCCCCTGTATCCTCTTTCAGTCTGACCCCTCATCCCTCTGGATGCTGTCCCAGGCTGACCCCTCATCCCTCGGGATCCTCTCCTGAGTTTAACCCCTCACCCTCCTCTATCCTCCCCTGCTTTTCACCCTCACCCCCTCTCTCCCCTCCCACACTAACCCCTTTCCCCCCTCAGACCAGGCGACCCAGGCAAGAAGAAGCACATCTGCCACATCCCGGAGTGCGGCCGCACCTTCCGCAAGACGTCGCTGCTGCGGGCGCACGTGCGGCTGCACACGGGCGAGCGCCCCTTCGTCTGCAACTGGGTGTTCTGCGGCAAGCGCTTCACGCGCTCCGACGAGCTGCAGCGGCACGCGCGCACGCACACGGGTACGGGCAGAGCTGCGGGGAGTGGGGCTGGGGGATCCTGGGGAAGGGGTGTTCACAGGGGGGAATAGCTGAATGGGGCTGGGGGATCCAGGGGAAGGGGTGCTCACGGGGGGGAATAGCTGAATGGGGCTGGGGGATCCAGGGTAAGGGGTGTTCATGGGGGGGAATAGCTGAATGGGGCTGGGGGATCCAGGGGAAGGGGTGTTAACAGGGGGGAATAGCTGAATGGGGCTGGAGTGTCCCCATGGTGTCCTCATTCCCAGGGGAGAAACCTTAAATGGAGCTGGGGGATCCAGGGTAAGGGGTGTTCATGGGGGGGAATAGCTGAATGGGGCTGGGGGATCCAGGGGAAGGGGTGTTCACAGGGGGGAATAGCTGAATGGGGCTGGGGGATCCAGGGGAAGGGGTGTTCATGGGGGGGAATAGCTGAATGGGGCTGGGGGATCCAGGGGAAGGGGTGTTCACAGGGGGGAATAGCTGAATGGGGCTGGGGGATCCAGGGGAAGGGGTGCTCACAGGGAGGAACATCTGAATGGGGCTGGGGGATCCTGGGGAAGGGGTGTTCATGGGGGGGAATAGCTGAATGGGGCTGGGGGATCCAGGGTAAGGGGTGTTCACAGGGGGGAATAGTTAAATGGGGCTGGGGGATCCAGGGGAAGGGGTGCTCACAGGGGGGGAATAGCTGAATGGGGCTGGGGGATCCAGGGTAAGGGGTGTTCACGGGGGGGGAATAGCTGAATGGGGCTGGGGTGATCCAGGGGAAGGGGTGTTCACGGGGGGGAAATCCTAAATGGGTCTGGGGTGATCCAGGATAACACTGATTCCCAGAGGAGAAATCCTAAATGGGTCTGGGGGGTCCAGGGTAAGGGGTGTTCACGGGGGGGAATAGCTGAATGGGGCTGGAGTGTCCCCATGGTGTCCCCATTCCCAGGGGAGAAACCTTAAATGGGTCTGGGGGATCCAGGGTAAGGGGTGTTAACAGGGGAGAAACCCTAAATGGGTCTGGGGTGTCCCTGAAGTGTCCCTGTGCTGGGAATGGGATGAGGGGGGTTATGGGGACATGTCCTGGAGGTGTCACCACCCCAAACACCACAGGGATGATCTTGGACCACCATAAATTATTTTGGGGTTTAAGACACTGGGATTTTGGGGTCTGTGGTGATGGAAATGCCCTGGCAATGGGGTGAGGGGGGTCTGGGGACAGCGTGGGTGTCCCCCCCCACCCCGAGGTGGCAGCCCCTGATGTCCCCTGGTGTCCCCACAGGTGACAAACGCTTCGAGTGCGCGCAGTGCCAGAAACGCTTCATGCGCTCCGACCACCTGACCAAGCACTACAAAACCCACCTGGTCACCAAAAACTTGTAGGGTCAGGGGGGGCACAGAGACACCCAGAGCTTCCCTCCCACCCCAAAGCAACCCCCAAACCCCAAATCCACGGGCCAGCACTCCCAGGAGGGGACATTGGGGACATACCCCAAAAACCAGCGGGGGGAGGGGAGGGGGGGGGTCACTTTTACAGGTTCAGAGCCCCCCAAAAAAATGGGGCAGAGGAGCCTGGGAGAGGCTCCAGAGCACATTCCTACTTTATATTTAAAGTCTATAAATAGCTATAAATATCTATATAACCCCCTTTGGAAAAAAAAATCCCTTTTTTTCTATGGAGATCGTTGCCTTACACTCCCCCCTCTCCCAGATCCCAACCCTGTGGATCATGAGTGCTTTTCTAATCTATTTAATCCCCTGGATTTCTCACCCAAAACTCATTTTTCCCCCCCTTTCTCACATCCAATTCTTCCCAATTTTTATTTCCAAGCAACGTTGGCATTCTCCCTATTTTTTTTTTTTTTTTTTGTTTGGAATTTTGAGATTTCACCCCTTTTTTTTTATTTTTTTTCCTGCCCCCGTGTGTGAACTCCCCATTGTGTACAGTGTACATTGTATCATAGATTATATTGCTTTGGAGCTTTTAAATTAAAACAAAAATCCACTTTATTTTTTAGTTGTTGTGCCCACCTGAGGGCGTTTTCCCTGGATTATGTGATGGATCTGTTCCCAGTTTTCTGAGCTGTACCTGGAGGCAGCCAGGAGCTTTTCCTTGCTAAATAAATTTAGTCACCAGAGGCAAATCCAGGCTCTTTTTTTTTTCCTGGGATTGGTGGGTGGGAATGGCTAAAATTGACAAAATTTGAGGGTTTTTTGCAGGAAATTTGCTGCTGGTTGTGCTCCCCCTGTTGCTGTGAGCTGCTGGGTCAGGAGTGTGGGTTTGTCCCCAAATTCTCTCCTTTGTCAGGACATCCCAAATATCCCATCCCTATTTTCTGTCCCCAATGTCCCCAAATTTCTCTCCTTTGTCAGGACATCCCAAATATCCCATCCCCATTTTCCCAATGTCCCCAAATCCCTGTCCCTTGTCACAGCATCCCAAATATCCCATCCCCATTTTCCCAATGTCCCCAAATCCCTGTCCCATGTCACAGCATCCCAAATATCCCATCCCCACTTTCCTAATGTCCCCAAATTCCTGTCATTTGTTAGGATACCCCAAATATCCCATCCCCATTTTCCCAATGTCCCCAAATTTCTCTCCTTTGTCAGGACATCCCAAATACCCCATTCCCATTTTCCCAATATCCCCAAATTTCTCTCCTTTGTCACGGCATCCCAAATGTCCCATTCCCTTCTTCTCTGTCCCCAAATCCCTGTCCTGCCATTTCCCTGTGCTTGTCACAGCACCCCAAATATCCCATCATGTCCTCCCTGTCCCCAATATCCCCAAATCCCTGTCCCTTGTCACAGCATCCCAAATGTCCCATCCCCATTTCCCAATGTCCCCAAATCCCTGTCCCATGTCACAGCATCCCAAATGTCCCATCCCCATTTTCCCAATGTCCCCAAATCCCTGTCCTTTGTCATATCCCAAATGTCCCATCCCCACCCTCCCAGTGTCCCCACCATCTCCCAGCCCTGTCCCTTGTCACCACCTCCCCAGGCCCAGCTGTCCCATTCCCACTGTCCCCAAGTTCAGGTGTCCCCGTGTCCCCCTCTCGATGTCGCTGCCCCTTTAAGAGCCCCCCCAATTCCATTTCTACCCCAACTCTACTTCCGGGTCCTTTAGCCCCGCCCATTTCTCGTCCTCCAATGAGGGTTCAGCTCTGCCGAAGGCGCGCGCGCTGCGCCGCTCCCTATTGGTTGATGGGAGGGGGCGTGTCCGCTCTCAGCCCCGCCCCCGGCACGGTGGGGGCTGCGCCGGGCCGCGATGGAGCTGGAGCGGCTGCGGAAGAGCTACCGGGGGGACACCGAGGTGGGCGGGGGGACACGGGGGGACACGGGGGTGCTGGCACCGGGGGAACCCCCAGGATGTCCCCAAGGCTCGGAGAACCCCCCCCTTCCCCGAGGGTGTCACCCCCCAGCCAGGGTGGCCTCACACGCTGCCGTGTCCCCAAGGCTCGGGGAGCAGGGTGACACCCCCAGGATGTCCCCAAAATCTGGGGTCCCCTTCCCAGCCAGGGTGACACCCCCAGGATGTCCCCAAGACCTGGGACCCCCCTCCCTCCTTCTGCACCCCCCGTGCTGGCTGTGCCCTCAAGCGCGGGGCCACCTCCACAGTGTCCCCAAATTGCCCGTGACAGTGTCCCCCCCGTGTCCCCCCCGTGTCCCCCGTGTCCCCCCCGTGTCCCCCGTGTCCCCAGGCCTTCGAGGAGCGGCACCTGGTGTCCCTTGACCCCGTGGAGCAGTTCCGAGCCTGGTTCCAGGAGGCGCTGGAGTGTCCGGCCGTGGGCGAGCCCAACGCCATGTGCCTGGCCACCTGCACCAGGTGACACCGGGGGGGACACCATGGGGACACGGGGGGACACGGAGAGATCAATGCCATGTGCCTGGCCACCTGCACCAGGTGACACCGGGGGGGACACCGGGGGGACAGGGGGGGACACGGAGAGATCAATGCCATGTGCCTGGCCACCTGCACCAGGTGACACCGGGGGGGACACGGGGGGACACGGAGAGATCAATGCCATGTGCCTGGCCACCTGCACCAGGTGACACCGGGTGACACTGGGGGGACGCAGTGAGCCCAACGCCACGGGGGTGATTTGGGGATGGCACAGGGGTGACACTGAAGGTGACACAGGGAGTGACACTGGGGGTGACACAGAGATGACACAGGAATTGACATGGGGGTGATTTGATGGTGATTTGAGTGTTACCCGGGGGGTGACATGGAGGTGACACTGAGGGTGACCCGGGGGTGACCCGGGAGTGGCAGGGGGTGACCCAGGGGTGGCAGGGGGTGACCCGGGAGTGGCAGGGGGTGACAGGGGGTGACCGGGGGTGACCCAGGGGTGGCAGGGGGTGACCGGGGGTGGCAGGGGGTGGCCCGGGGTGGCAGGGGGTGACCCAGGGGTGGCAGGGGTGACCCAGGGGTGGCCCGGGGGTGGCAGGGGGTGGCCCGGTGGTGGCCCGGGGGTGTCAGGTCCCCGCGCTCTGTCCCAGCTCTGTCCCCGCAGGGACGGGAAGCCCTCGGCCCGGATGGTTCTGCTGAAGGGCTTCGGGCAGGACGGGTTCCGCTTCTTCACCAACTACGAGAGCAGGAAGGGCAGGGAGCTGGTGAGGGGAAACCCCGACAGATAAATCCCGATAAATCCCGACAAATCCCGATAGATAAATCCCGATAAATCCTGATAGATAAATCCTGATAAATCCCTACAGATAAATCCCGATAGATAAATCCCGATAAATCCCGGATTCCTGGAGCTGGTGAGGGGAAACCCCGACAAATCCCGATAGATAAATCCTGATTGATAAATCCCGATTGATAAATCCTGATAAATCCCTACAGATAAATCCCGACAAATCCCGATAGATAAGTCCCAATAGATAAATCCTGATTGATAAATCCCGACAAATCCCAGTTGATAAATCCCGATAAATCCCGGATTCCTGGAGCTGGTGAGGGAAAATCCCGACAAATCCCAATAGATAAATCCCAATAGATAAATCCCGATAGATAAATCCCGATCAATCCCGATCGATAAATCCCGGATTCCCAGAGCTGGTGAGGGCTGGGGGGTGGAATTTTGGGGCAAATCCCACGGAATCCCGAATTCCTGGATGCGGGAGCAGCGCGGTTGTGCCGACAGCTCCCTCCTCATCCCGCCAGGATTCCAATCCCTTCGCTTCCCTCGTTTTCTACTGGGAGCCGCTCTGCCGGCAGGTGAGGAGGGGTCCCTGGGAACGGGGTGGGAATTTGGGGCTGGGGGCGCTCGGGATTGCGGTTTTTGGGGTGGGGAAAGTCGGGGAATGGGGCGGCTCCGTGCTCGGGAGCCCCCGCGGAGCCGTGGCTGCCCCGGCCAGGTGCGGATCGAGGGCTCGGTGAAGCGGCTGCCGGAGGAGGAGTCCGAGCGCTACTTCCACTCCCGCCCCAAGGGCAGCCAGATCGGGGCTCTGGCCAGCAGGCAGAGCTCCGTCATCCCGGACCGGGAGGTGAGCGGGGACCGCGCCGGGAAACCCCGGTCACACTCCTGCTCCCTTTGGGATCAGCCTTTGGGAATCCCTGATCACCCTCCTGCTCCCTTTGGGATCAGCCTTTGGGAATCCCTGATCACCCTCCTGCTCCCTTTGGGATCAGCCTTTGGGAATCCCTGATCACCCTCCTGCTCCCTTTGGGATCAGCCTTTGGAAATCCCTGATCATCCTCCTGCTCCCTTTGGGATCAGCCTTTGGGAATCCCTGATCACCCTCCTGTTCCCTTTGGGATCAGCCTTTGGGAATCCCCACTCACTCTCCTGTCCCCTTTGGGATCAGCATTCACCCCGTTCCCTTTGGGATCAGCCTTTGGGAATCCCTGATCACCCTCCTGTTCCCTTTGGGATCAGCACTCACCCCGTCCCCTTTGGGATCATCCTCTAGGAATTCCCACTCATTCTCCCTGTTCCCATTCTCTGTGGGGTCAGGGATGGAATCCCTGTTCACTCTCTCCTGTTCCTTTTGGGATTAATCCTTTAGGAACCTCCTCTCACTGTCCCCACTCCCTTTGGGGTCAGGGATGGAATCCCTGTTCACTCTCCCCTGTTCCTTTTGGGATTAATCCTTTAGGAATCCCCGCTCTCTCTCCCGCCCCCTTTGGGATCATCCTTTAGGAATTCCCGCTCACTCTCCCGCCCCCTTTGGGATTATCCTTTAGGAATTCCCGCTCTCTCTCCCGCCCTCTTTGGGATTATCCTTTAGGAATTCCCGCTCTCTCTCCCGTTCCCTTTGGGATTATCCTTTAGGAATTCCCGCTCTCTCTCCCGCCCTCTTTGGGATTAATCCTTTAGGAATTCCCGCTCTCTCTCCCGTTCCCTTTGGGATTAATCCTTTAGGAATTCCCGCTCACTCTCCCGCCCCCTTTGGGATTATCCTTTAGGAATCCCCGCTCTCTCTCCCGTTCCCTTTGGGATTAATCCTTTAGGAATTCCCGCTCTCTCTCCCGTTCCCTTTGGGATCAGGGATGGAATCCCCTCTCACCCTCCGTTCCCCTCCCCACCCCGCAGTACCTGAGGAAGAAGAACGCGGAGCTGGAGGAGCAATACCGGGACACGACCGTGCCCAGACCGGACTATTGGTGAGAGCGGGGAGCTGAACCCCCCAAAAAAACCCCAAAACTCCGCCCTGAACCCGCGGCTGACCCTTCCAGGGGCGCGTACATCGTGGAGCCGGAGGTGCTGGAGTTCTGGCAGGGCCAAACGAACCGGCTGCACGACCGGATCGTGTTCCGGCGGCTGCGGGACCGCGCGGCGCCGCTCGGGCCCGACACGCACCGGGGACACGGGGACTGGGTCTACGAGCGCCTCTCGCCCTGAGCGCCGCTCCCCAGTGTCGCCGGTGTCGCGGCCACCCCGCCCTGTCCCTTGTCGTGCGCTGGGAAACGCCCTCGGAGCCGCCCGCAGCCCGGCGGGTCCCCAAATCCGGGCGGTGGTTAATTAACCGTGTTAATTGTGCGGGGTACGGGTGTGACCCCAGTGATGTCCCTGTCCCTGTCCCTGATCGTGTGCTGGGTTCAGAGCTGCGTGATGTGTCCCCAGATCCATCTCCAGGCGTTCCTGGTGGTTAATTAATCGTGTTAATGATTGTACAGGGTCCGGCTGGGATCCCAGTGACCTCCCTGTTCCTGTCCCTGTCCCTGTCCCTGTCCCTGTCCCTGTCCCTGTCCCTGTCCCTGTCCCTGTCCCTGTTCCTGTCCCTGTCCCTGTCCCTGTGCTGTGAAATGGGTTCAGAGCTGCTCTCATCCCTGGTGTGACCCCAAATCCATCTCCAAGCGATTAATTAATCGTGTTAATGATTGTGCAGGGTCCGGCTGTGACCTCAGCGATCCCCCTGTCCCTGTCCGGCCGCTCCCACCTCTCTCTCCATGTTTTAGCTGGAATCGTGGAATGTGCTCAATTCCCAATCCATTGTTGCTGTTTTTTAATTAACTTTAATTATGTCTCCGCTGTCCCAGAGCCCAACCCTCACCCCGTCCCCTCCTCCAGCTGCTTGGACAAAAATAAATCTGTGTTTCTGCGGAAGCACCAAGGCTTTGGGTTAATATCGGGTTAATATTTAACCAGGCAGGGCCGGGCTCTCCCGGGGCAACCGGAGCTGCCGGGAATCACAGCGAAACCAATCCCTAAAATCCGCCCCGGTTCCGTGTTTGCTGTCGCGGAGACACAAAGGGGATCCTGTGCTGGGGGGGTTCGCGTCCTTGGGGGGTGACAGCGCTGGGACTGTCGCACCCTTTGTGTCACTGTCACAGCCCCTCCGAGTGGCGCCGGACCCTCCCAGCTGTGCCTTGGGAAGGACAGGGCGATGTCGCAGGGTTTCCCAAATTCCAGGGGGGTGAAAGGACCGAGGGGCTCCGCTCTCCTCCCCTTCCAATCCCAGAGCGACAAGGAACGCGCTGGGAGCGAACAGAGCCGAGGGTGGGGACCGGGGGGGGACCTGGCCGGGAAACCGGGGTTGGGCTCGGGATTTGGGCACCCTCGGGATTTTGGGAGAGCTGGGAAGGGGCAGGAGATGCGGAGTTTAGGAACTCCCCGAGCTCCGGCCAGTCCCGAGTGTCCCTTTGTCCAGGGGGTCAGGGAGGTTTCCCCAGACTCCGGCCAGCCCCTTGTCCAGGGGCTCAGGGATTTCCCGGGATGGCTCCCAGAAGGATCCAGAGCTTTCCCACCTTTCCATGCCGGGTTTTGGGATCTGGATCTCTCCCGGATCCTCCTCTGCTTCCTCCTCGGGATTCCCCGGCATGGCCCCGCTCTCCTAGTCCGCGTCCCGGAGGAATTCGGAGCTTTCCCACCCTTCCAGGCTGGATCCAGGGATCCCCCGGGCTCGGTTTATTAACCACAGTTAATTAGCAGCAGGCGCCAGGAGCTTCGGGGTGCGCTCCCCGTTCCAGGGGAATGCGGCTCCTCCTGGGATCCTCCGGTCCCCGCAGGGTCAGGAAAGTGTCCTCGGCAAGGACGCCCCTCGGGACTGGGGCACAAAAAGTGACCAAAAGTGACGGGAGAAGGGGATCGGGGCACAAAAAGTGATGGGAGGAGGGGATTGGGGCACAAAAAGTGACCAAAAAGTGACCAAAAAGTGACGGGAGGAGGGGATCGGGGCACAAAAAGTGACCAAAAGTGACGGAAGGAGGGGACTGAGGCACAAAAAGTGACCAAAAAGTGACGGGAGGAGGGGATTGGGGCACAAAATTGACTTTAAAGTGACGGAAGGAGGGGATTGGGGCACAAAAAGTGACCAAAAGTGACGGAAGGAGGGGACTGGGGCACAAAAAGTGACCAAAAAGTGACGGGAGGAGGGGATAGGAAATGGAGTTGGGGCAGAGCCAGGGCCATGGGGGGAGTGTCCTCATCCCAGTATAAACCAGTCAGC